>NW_017890993.1:0-28098 GCF_001540865.1 Ananas comosus
CGCCGGGGGACAGGGGCAACACCGGCAAGGGCCTGGAGGCAAGGCAGCCTCGGCCTAGCTCCAGCCCGAGAGAGGGAGAGAGAGAGAGATGGAGAGAGAGGAAGAAGATAGCTCCGACGGCGGCTGGCCTGCCGGGGCTCAGTCGGCTTCGGTCTGGGCGTGCGCAGTAGGGCAGGGAAGAGGGATGGAGGTGGCAGGGGGTGGCTAGGGCAGCAGGGTTAGGGTTTCCAAGGTGAAACCCTAGAACAAGCTTATATACAAAGGTGCAACTTTGCAAATAAGTCCGCCAAAACTTAGATTTATGAACTAAGTCCTCCACAGCACGTGTAAAACACGCAAATACCCCTCCACGTGCGATCTCACGCGAAACGCTACATAAAATGTCGCGACTTTTGCGAAATTACCGTTTTGCCTTTATCGACCTCTCCTCGGTCAACGCGCAATCTCCGCAGATTCGTCCGTCAGATTTGCGAATGGATCGCACTAGTGCTATCAGCACGACGGAGACAACAAAGCTACGATTTCATTTCACCTCGATAGACCACAGATTCACGACAAAGTCCAACCTTTCTCGCCAACAGAGGAAACAACACGAAAATACATATAAAACATGTATTTTTGGATTTTCTCGAAATTCGTGCGTCAAACTCAAAATCCGTCAGCGCCACTAGTTCCAGAACAGCTGAATTGATCAAAACGAGCTATTCGACCGCTATGAACGGAGTCCGATACGAGCCAGAAGCCAACTTCCCACCGTAGCTTCTCCGGAAAATCGAGTTACTATTCACTTTAAGTGAAACTTGGAAATCGCGTAGAATTTCTGTTTTAACTCATTTTCGCCTGAAACTTGACGAGTGCTTTTGTAATTAAATTACACACAAAAACATCGTCAACTGAGGGTTTAGCTACACTGCAAAAGTCTCAGTCCTTACATCTCAGTCCTTACAAGTAAATCAAGACCTCCATCACGGCTCGCTAACTCATTCTTGTAAGGATAAGTAGAACAATAATGTCACGCCCCGGGGTCCCTTTTTAGTTTAAAGTATAGCGGAAAAGCGTCTGAAATTTTTTTTTTGAAAACCTGACCCCAGAGTATGCCAGATCCGCCACAAATACAGGAGGTCCACTGTTCACACGGACAGAGTCTCCCCTGTATTTGCACGGCGTCGCACAAGTACAATAGTCAAACATGATACAACCACAACTAGATGAACATACAAATAACCAACAGTTATACATTCATACACCATTCACCACAGTTTCACATTTATACATTCAATATTTAAATATAAATCCACATCTATCAGTTAAAATGTTTCCAACCACAGAAACAGGTTTTGAAATACTAAGATACAAAATCCACAGAAAACCTTTTGAAAACTGTTCCCTACACATAAACTTTTATCTTTTTAAAAACGCTACCACGAGGGGCAGAAAACCATTTTTATTTTACAAAATTCACAAACCAGTTTATTACATTCATGAAAACCCATATTTTCAAATGTAATAAAAATACTGAACCATATAAACTATCTAAGCTATAACAACAAAATAGTAAGGGTAGGAACTACACCGAATAACCTGGGTTGGAAGATCTATCGACCGCTACGTACGTGTCTCACGTCTCGTCTCAACCCTCACCGCCCGCGATACCTGAAAAAATGGTGGGGGAGGTGAGAACATGTAAACATGTCTCCCCTTCCAGTGGGTACCGCAAGCCGAAGAAGGCAAGGAGTACTCACCGGATCAGGAAGAGCTAAACAACAGTACGGGTCAGTGGAAATACAGTAGCAATAATAATACATGAACAGAATGTATAAGAACGACTACAACTACTGTAAAGAAGAATATAAAGCATATCTGGGTATCAAACTATAGTAGCAAGACAAGTATATAGAAAGAACGGTAAGTATGCATGCAACAACTGCTACTATAGACATATGCGTCAACCGAACGTATAGACCAAATATACCCAATCTGTACCGGCTGTCACGCCCCGCCCCGAGNATAAGTATGCATGCAACAACTGCTACTATAGACATACGCGTCAACCGAACGTATAGACCAAATATACCCAATCTGTACCGGCTGTCACGCCCCGCCCCGAGACCGCTACCAATTTGGCACGGTTCGGGCGCGCCGGGCGGACCGCCGAACGGACATCACCTCTCCTGTCCGCCCAAGGCTCAACAACCATATCATGTACAAGAATTTGCCTAGAAGAAATTCATTCAACATACATGATACAACGAAGCACCACTAGTGCTATACAACTAAGAGCAAGAATCACAAGTAACAGACAAGTGAAATAAAGAGAGATACATCTAGCTATTGCATTTATTCAACCTCATTTTTACATATTGATTTACATTTTCATCTTCCACAAATGAATACACATTCTTCTCATAATACAAGATGGCTCTCCAAATACATAAGTAACTTTCCAAATACATTTACATCACACTTCTATGTACACGAGGGTACTCTAATGCAAAATAGGAAAGCTACTAGCTACTAGGGTGCTATGCCCTTACCACGGTCCTCTGCCAGTACGCTCTCGCTAGGCCCTGCAATAAAGTGGGGTGAGAACTATATAAATATAGTTCCCAGTGGGTTCGGCCGTCGACTCCGCCAGTTTTCCCACTAGGTCTAAGCTGGCACAAATAGAGAGATAGAGAGAGATATATATATATCGAAAATAAAACTGCAACTACTTTATTATGGCAATCAACGATAATTATGCATGTATCAACTACTATCATGCAACATCAAGTAATGAGTAAATAGAAGAATGCATAGCAATGTAATCTACAACATGTACTATGCCTACCATTTATATTATTTACCCAATCTACTTGTTTACTCATGGTAATAATGCAATTCTACTATGCATTTCATGTTTATTACCCAATCAGCTTGGCTAACCCGTGGGTTAAGCCCTCGACTCACTCTCAATCTCATAGGTGAGGAGACTCAGCACTCGCACACCGAGATTGTAACATACCACATCCCTCGTAAATCGTGCCGAGTTCCGTCAAAATGAGCGGAACGCGGAATTGAACGAGTTTGAGTGGACCCTAAGCACATTAGAGTCCATAAGTGAAGCTATAAGGGACCCGAGAGAGTAATCTGAAAATCTGGCTAAGTCCCAGATTTTGTGCTCTCGGGGACCGGTCCCTGAAGGAGAGACCGGTCCCCGTATGCGTGGCCTGCCAGGAAGTCCTGAGGCAACCGGTCCCTGGCGGTGAGACCGGTCCTCGGGAGACCGGTCCCTGACGGGCAGACCGGTCCCTCGCTGCGCAACAGCCGAAAACTCGAAAATTTGGCTAAGTCCTGGAAAACCCCCGTTCGGGAACCGGTCCCTGGTCGGGGAGACCGGTCCCCGAAGGCGAAAAATGCCCAGTCTGGGCAGTTCAAGAGGAAACAAATGGAGGGGCCTAAGTGCAATTGTTACAACACTATATATGACTCACCCCTCTCTTCCACAGCCATTTTCACCATTCTCTCCCATTTCCCCTCTTTCTCTCTTTAGAACTCTTGCTCTAGGGCTTGGAGAAGAAGAAGAAGAAGTGAAGAGGAGCAGGATTTGGAGGCTTGGGAGGGTTCTACAAGCTCTCCTACAAGAAGGACTTGGAGGAGCTAGGGCTAAGGTGAGTTTTTGGTAGAAATGAGCCTAGGGTTTGGATTTTGGTTTAGGAAATGGGAGCTTTGTGCTCCTTAGAGGCTTAGGGGCTCTTTTGAGCCATGAATACCATGGAACCCATGAGAGCTCAAGGTGCTCCCATGGTGAATCCTTGGAAGTGATGGTTGGAGCCCTAGGGTTGGTACCAAAGGTCTAGACATCTTGCTAGGATGCTTCTTAGATGATCCTATGCTATTCTTTGCTTAGGGTTGGGATCGATTCATGGGAAAACCCTAAATGGCAATATTAGGGCTTGAATTTGGGGCTTTTGCCCTAGGATTGTTCGGGGACAAATTGACTCCGTAGAAACCTAATTGGGGGTGCCCTAAACACGTTGGACAACTCCGTTTAACCTTGCGAAAATGATAGAGTATAGTTCATGTACAAAAAGGCCTAATATGGCACTATTTGATTATAGGGCGCGGAATCGGCTTTCGTAAAGTGCGGGAGCTTTCATAATCTACACCTACACAACCAATAGAGGTGGGGGGTGCACGCCGGAATCGTTGGATTCCCTTCTATGTCTGTTTTCTCTATTCTTGAGCATATATGTTTTATAGATACCCATTCATGCATAGTAGGGTAGTTACATGTGGAACTTGGTTTGACTTCATTTATATGCTTCTAACGTAGTTGAACATAGAGAATGATAGGACCAAAATGGACATGTGTGATTGGACCCTCAAGTTGTGTGAATGTGAGAATGGACTTGAACAGTAGAAAACAAGGGTGACATTGACATAGAAACAAGATTTGCATTGAGAGATGAACCGTGAATATAGTTTAACCCATTTTGACATCGTCAAAGGTAAAGCCTTGAGAGTGGTAGGAATGAATAGGTAAAGACCTAACGTGACATTGGCATCGTGACTAGTGGCTATGAGTCCTCAAGTTGAGGATTAGATCGATACTCACATTTCGTCTTAGCTTGAGGGACGTCGCTCCCCCTCGAGCGGTGCGCTCCGGAGTTGGTCACCACTGGGCGTGGTAAAGTCCCACCAGTTGACGGTCCCTAGGGAGGTTCGAGTCCCCCGTTATTAAGGGATTTTGGGTTGTGAGTTATTGGGGTTAACAGAGTTAACCGGTAAGATTGGGTAAGAGCCAAAGTTTGATTATGATTGGAGCATGCATGCATTTCCATTATCGCATTGAAATTGTATATCTACTGACTTCTTTCTTACAGACATAGTATTAGTTGCATTAGTAATGGTTACTTTCCTTCCTTTGAAATACTTATGCCTGGATGGACCTAGTGGGTAAGTCGGCGAGGTCGGATGCCGAGCCCACTAGGAACTTCGTTGTAGTTCTCACACCACTAACCCTACAGGTCCTGGCACGAGCGGGGCGGCGGAGGACCGAGGCAAGGGTTTGGCGCCGTAGGTAGCGGCCACCGGGGACTTTATGCATCTTGTAGTCATTCCCTTTTGTTAAACATGTATCAACTTTATTCTGTTGAATTAGAGATGTAAAGTTGTAAACAATCATGTATTTGGTGGATGACTAAATGTAAAAGATACGATGGTTGAATGGAATGTAATAGCTTTGTTTACTTGAATTTGGTTTAAATGAAATCAAATATCATGTGTGATGTATATTTGGCTTAGAGCTTTCGCTTCCGTTGTCGCTTGCCCTCGTGCAAGCCTTGTATTATATACGCAATTCTCTTGTTGATTGCCTATTTATACATGTTGTTAGAGCCTTGGGCGGATAGGGGAGGCTCTGTCCGTTCGGCGTCTGTGACGTGACCCGAACCCGACCAAATCGGCGGGGATTGGGGCGTGACAGAGATCGTCTGCGGGACAACCCTGTGAATACTCCGGAGACTCGTGCTTCGGTGGAGCGACCAACCGACAAGCGGAAACAGACTAGTGAGTATGATCCAATCCTCTCAAGAGGATACCCTGTCTACTAGGGTCAATGTGTCTCTACTGCACAATATACAATGCATCTTAGATGCCTCAAATGCACTAATGCCAAATGCATAATGTCTACAACATGACAATCGGGAATACCCTATCTACCAGGGTCAATGTGCCTCTGCTGCACAATATCAATGCATAATCAATGCCTCAAATGCACTAATGCAAATGCATATGTCTACAACATGACAATCGGGAAAATCTACTATCCCTAGGTTCAAATGCCATAGTGTTCCACTACACTAGATTTGATGCCACTCATTTATGCCATGATGTTATGTGTCTTTGTACACTAAATTGACATGCCACTCGTTCTGTTATAATGTCTCTACTACACTAGTTCAATGCCATTCATGATGTCATGATGCTATATGTGTCTCAATACACTAAATTGACATGCCACTGGTTCTTGTTATAGTATCTCTACTACATTAATCCAAATGCCACTCTTCTAGGCCAAATACATGTCCAAGTTCATCATCATTCTTGTCACTATAGGATTCTTGTCACGGGACCCAATCCTCATGTAACCTAAGATTAAGTGTCAAGCCCACAATGCTACACAACATAGGAAACAGGCAAGGAATGGAAACATAATCATCTACTAATCCTATAATGCACAATGTATCAATATATAAGAATATGATCGAAATAGAACTTAGACATAAAAGGAAGCCCGGTTGCTTCGGGATGGACACCCCCTACCTTTTATCGCGTTCCGATTGCTTGTCGACACTTGCAATCGGCCTCCCGCGGCACTCGGCACCCGTTTGGGCCCGATCTCACTAATGCACTCCAAGAGCGCTCCGCTTCGCCGCTTCAAGTGCAGTATCTCTTCGGTTATGCGCCACGGTGCTCCAAATCCATTCACACGATTTTAGGACGTCGCCTCGGCCCTCCAGGCGAAAACGAAGCTAAACTGCTTGTTTCTTCAATATCTTTGTAACGGCTCGACGGATCGCCGAACCAACTTCGCCAACGCGTTCGTAGACCTAGCAATTAGGTTTACAGAGGGTCAAACGAGATCAAACCCTCATATATAGCAAAACCCCATTTTGGAGCCCTAGAATACAACTAGGTAAAAATCCATCATTAGACCTCTAGATTCTAGCATTTACCATCTAATTAGCATGCTAGGATCCCAATTAAACCCTTTCTAGAGATCAAAACCATTTATCTAGGGATCTACCATGAGAGGCTAAAAAGCTTACCTCTCCAAAGCTTGCTCCAAGGTGAGGAAGAAGATGGAGGTGATGAAAACCTCCTCCTTGATCTTCTTCTCCTTCTTATTCTTCTTTCTCTCCTTCTCCTTCCCCTTCTTCTTCTCTTCTTCTTTTTCGTTTAGAGAGAGAGAGGGAGAGAAAGAAACATGAGGGAGTGAGAGGAATGAGAGAAAGAGAGAGAGAAAATGCTCTCTTAACCCCCTCTCATATTGTAACATTTCCAAATAAGCCCCCCAACTCTTCTAACCTCGCAACAGCCTGAGCTAGGCATTTTTCGCGCTCTAGGACCGGTCCCAGGCAGTGAGAGACCGGTCCCCGAAGGTCCAGAATTCCAGCATTTTTAGGACTTAGCCAAATTTCAGCCTTTTTCATTTTCGGGGTCCGTTTTCTCTCATTTTCGCTCGTTTGACCTCCGATTCGTTTCAAATCGAACCGAGACTCTCCAAACATGATTTCGAGCGCATTTTCATCATCTTTTCATCCGCGCTAATGCCAGATTTAGCTCATGGCCCAACATAGCCTTTCGGGTCCCGTTTCCGCGCCTATGCGCACCGAAACGCCTGAATGCCTCCGAACTTCGCCGGACTTCACCGAAACCATTCGAATGGCTTTCTAACCTCATGTAAACCATAACTTCATAGTTTTAGAAGTCCGGTATCTTACACATAGGTTTAACTATAGAGACATTGTGGCAAGAATGACTAGAAAGTGACATGAAAATATAGGTAGAAAAACCTATCAAAAACGTGGCATCGTGACAAGTGGCTAAGTATCCTCAAAGCGGGGATTTGATCGATACTCACATCGAGTCTTGGCTTGAGGGTGGTAGCTCCCCCTCAAGCGGTGCATTCCGGAATCGACACCAAGGCAGCGCGGTCCCTAAGACATAGGGGTGGTTCGAGGCCCCCTGTTATGACGGGATTTTGGGTGGTGAGTCACTGGGGTTAACATAGTTAACCGGTAAAGATTGGGTAAAAGCCAAGGTAGAGTAAATTGAAGTTTGGGAGAAATTGAATTATTCCTTTTTAGGTAATGGAGAATAGGTCATTTCAATTGCTGAGAAGCTTATCTTTTTGTGTAATTTAAGAAGGGAAATATCTCTTTGTCTAAATTGTTCTATGCAGTGTTCATTTTGGGTTCGTTGTACATTTTGATTAAAAGTGAGGTTTTAATGTAATTTGAGGCTTAAAAATTGTATTTTGTATATTAAACGTTGTATTATGGGTCAGAAAACTTCCGCTAAATGGTTACTTTTAAGTTTGCAACAAAGTGTGGTTCTTCGAAATGTTTAATGTTTCGGAAGGTGGTTTTGTTCACTTTGCTTAATATAAATTTGAGGTTTTAATATAATTTGAGGTTTAAAATTGTATTTTGTGTATTAAATTAACATAAGATACATTCCATGTTTTGAAAAATTACTATTTATTTTTACAAAAATAATGTATCCTGTGTCGGAAAACTTCCCCCTGTAAGGCTATTTTGTCATTATAATCTCTGATTGGGTTTGCAATAAATTGTGGTTCTTCGAAATGTTTATTGTTTTGGAAGGTGGTTTTGTTCACATAGTGGTTCTTTAAGCTTGTGATTCATTGTTACTTGTTAGGTACTCTTGAATTGTTCTTTAAGGATAATTTGCGATGTGACGATCCAATGTACTTTGTCATACAACTAGTGTGGCCAAATTATTTTCTGAGAATTGGCTCTGTAAAGTAGATTTAACGCGCAGTCTCTTTTTCAAGGTAATGCTTCACAAATATAGGGTGGTAAATGTCGCCTATTAAAAAGCTGTTATCTCAGCTCCTGGGTATTGTGTGTTGTTATACCATTATCCTTTTGATTAGATGAGATGCATATTTCATTAGCTGTATATGTTTTTTAGCTGCATATGATTTAAGTAATACATGTCGATCTTCGATATATTTTTGATTAGGTAGTCTAGTTTTGATGCATGTGAGTTACATGTTTCTTGCTTTAAAGTAATTACCATTCATTCTTTGGGGTTTGTCTTTCAGGGTGTCTCGAATGAAGGAAGAAACGTAATTTCTCTCCCTCTCTCTCTCTTCCCTTTTTTCCGTAATGGTAGTTGTTTACGTAATTGCTTCTAATCAGCCGAATGAAAATGAACCCACTACAAATGGAGTTATCGGATGCATATGGAAGAAGAATAAAGGCAACATGGGATGCTGTATCGACCAGGGTTTTTTGTGATATATGTGTTGAGGAAGTCATTGCTGGTAATCGGTCTAATACCCATTTTAACAAGACCGGATGGGTAAACGTGGTCGGCAAGTTTCAGGAAAGGGCAAAAAGAAATTATGACTACAAGCAACTGAAAAATAAGTGGGATTCACTTAAAAGGGATTGGGTGTTATGGAAGCTGCTTGTCAGGAACGAAAAAAGAGTTGAATGGGATTACGAGAGAGGTACTATCAACGCTAATATGGAATGGGGTGATGAGAAATTAAAGGTTAGTTACCATTTTACCACTGAGGCATTAGTTTTTAGTACGCCTATTGTCTACGTAGTAGCTTAATCGGATCCCAACTATTGTAGGTTTTTCCCGATGCTGCAAAGTTTCATGGAGGAGGCTTGGAGAATATGAAACAATTGGATATCATGTTCTCGAATGCACTGCCTTCGGGTGAGACGACTAGGACGCCTGCTTTTAATGCCATGCTACCTGCGCCACTTGTTGATGAATCAAATGAAGATCAGATAGAAGGTAGCAGCGATTCGGAGGATGACGTCAATTTTGCGAACATCAATGCGGACAATGTAACAGTTGCCTCTTACATCACCCCTATCCGGGAATTTCCTGGAGAAGGACGTGTCAAGCGGAAGAAGAGAACGTTCGACGTTCAAGAAGAGGCGAAAGGGAAAAGGGGTTGCAGAAGAAAAGTGATGCTTGGAAATGTTGTCTACATGCATAAAGAATTGGAGCGCATCCGTGATGCTGTCGAGAGTTATAACTCGCAAGCGACTTGCTCGGTTACATCGAGGAAGACCGATTACCCCGGATGTGGCATCATGGAGTGTATGGGGTTGCTAGAGACAATTCCCGGGGTAGAGATCGGTGGCGAATTATACATGCTGGGCACCCGTTTGTTCATAAAACGCGACTATAGAGAAATGCTTGTTGCTCTGAAGAGACCGGATGTGCAGCTCTTGTGGCTCAAGCAGGAGCTCGAGACGGAGGCGAGGAGTCGCCAGGATTGACTTAAATCATGTTTCATGTTGTTTTTGTGTTTGGCTAACTGCAAAGGTGCTTCTGTGAAATTTAAGAATGTGTATTGCGTGCTATACATCCTTCTCCACCAAGAACTCACGAAGGAGCACTTCTTGTAAAGAGTGGTCTGTTCTTTGTTTGCTCTTGATTCGGAACCTTTTCTTATTGTGTTTTTTTTGGTACATAATACTTGAAACTTCAGTTCTAAGAAATGGATATTTTGAAATGGGTTTTGTCCAATTATGGCGATGATTTTATAGAATTTATTATAAGTTTTGATTATGCTTTTGCAACTATTTTAGAACAATGCTGAGAGAGCCATTAAATTTCTAAAAATTAAAAAACAAGCGAAGTTGAGGAGCTCACTCTAAATTGGACTATCGTTGGGCGTAAATAGAACACGGCAATGCGTGGCAAGCCGTCGCCGAATCTCTCGTTTTCGAGAGAGACGCGGCGCCGACTCTGCTAATAGCATTAGCCGTTATTTGAGAACCGGCGCGTCGTTACGTGGCCTCTTCCTTATCCACAAGGACCACAACGCTTCTAGTCTACTACTTTCTCTCAGTAAAACATATGAATACCCCCTCAACTATACTTCAATTTCAAATCACCCCGTCAATTTTTAATTTTCTCTCCCGCTCACTTTTGATCTTTTTAAAATCGAATAGTTTTAATAAAATAGAATATAAAGTTGCATCAAATTTAATGAAACGTTTTAACTTAACGAACTATAAAAACTTAAATATTAAAAATAAAAAAAGTTGAGAGGTCAGAGGTCTTAACAAAAGAAAAAAAAAATATTGTTGAGGAGGCGTCATTAGAATATCTATTGTTGTGGGGCTCTTCGTGCATTTTTAACCCACTCCCTCTCCCTTTCTCTTTCTCATCCGAGAGCCACGAAGAGATCTCTCCCCCCCTGTCTCTCTAGTCTCTACTCTCTCTCTCTCTCTCTCTCTCTCTCTGATGCGGCGATGAGAACCGCCTCCTCTGTCACGCCCCGCCCCGAAACCACTACCAATTTGGCACGATTCGACCGCAGCGACAGACTGCCGAACGGACAGCACTTCCCCTGTCCGCCCAAGGCTCAACAACAGGAATGTGTACAAGAATTTACCCAGGACTTTAAATTCTAAACATACACATTCAACGAGGGCACAAACAGTGCCAACAACAAGAAGAGCAAGTAATCCACAAGATATACGAGTGAAATAAAGAGAGTACTTTACTAACTATTACATTAGTTACATTCATTACATCATTTTTCATCCAAAATACATAGCTCTCCGACCTCACCTACAAGAATCTCTCTCAATACATAGGTGACTAATGCAAAAAGGAAAGCTACTATACTACCACGGTCTCACTGGTCGGGCGCGACGCCCTTGCCGCGGTCCTCTCTCTGCAGCCCTGAACCTACCACTGGAAATAGAGTGGGGTGAGAACTATCTTCCATAGTTCCCAGTGGGCTCGGCCGCCGACTCTGCCGATCTCCCCACTAGGTCCAAGTGGGCACAAGTAACAACAGATAGATAGATAGATATGTATCTGAAAGCTGTAAATGCAGTAGTAGGAAAACTATGCTACTATGCCCATAATCATGAATATGAATGCATGCATCATATAATAAAGGTTTGCTACCATGCTAACAAATTCGATCCGTGTTCGAATAATAATGTTCAATGACATTTATAAACCTTTAACCTTTTTCATTTACCCAATCTGTGGCGAGGCCCTAGGGCTCACCCATGACTCACCTACAAATCCCAAGTGGGGAGGGAGCTCCAAGTGCACCCAAGCCCGGGACCGTCTGCGGACCTCCATGTGGTCCGGACCTCCAAGTGGTCCTAGTCGCGCGACACTCCGGAGTACTCGACGACAATCCCCTCCATGTGGGGATTGGATGGCTATACCATCCCAAACGCAGACTGTGAGCTAGATCTATCCTCTCCAAGTGAGGATACTCTATAACTAGAGTCAATACCCAATCGAATCCTCTCCAAGTGAGGACGCCCTACACGAGGGTCAACGACTATCGCGGAATCATCGGTTCCCGACATTCATACAATGCTATTTAGTTTTCTAAATTCATTGTTCACAAGGCATTTTCTAAGGGATCCACCTATCCCTAGGTCCATCCACCTCTAGTGTTATTTACACTACATTAATGCCACTCGTTATCATTCAATGTTTGGATGCCACTCGTTTGTTCTTTGACAATAACACTACTTTCTATGTCATCAATACCCCCATCGGGTTCATCTCTATCTTTAGCATCATAGGATCCACGTTCCGACCCAATCCTCACCTATCTAGTTGCCAAGCGTTCCAAGTACACTAGGTTATCATTTAGAAAGCATAAGGAAGGGTGCTACTATGCAATCCTACAATGCAACATGAAGAGATGAGATTAAATGCAATCTAAGACATAGAAAGGAGTTCGAAAGCTTCGGATGACACCCCCCACCTTTTTATCAATGTAGAGGCTTTGGAAATTCTTCTCGGCGAGCTCTATGAAAAGGCTTTAGCCTTCCTCGCTCGAATCAATGCTAGCCCGGCCCAATTTTGCCGAGAACTTCACGTCGGTTCGCCGAATGCCAAAATCGACTCCGCCCCCGCGTTTTGGGACCTATCAATAGGGTTTCCAAGGCTTCAAATGAGATCAATCTCATACTTTTACAAAAACCCCATTTGGAACCCTAGATTTGCACCTATAGCAAATCCACCAATAAAAACCCTAGAATCATGGGTTTGATCTACTTAGAAGCTTGCTTAGGGTCCATTTGACCCATTCCAAGGCATAAAACCCAAAAACCCTAAGTTCTAGAAGCTAGGGTTTAGTAGGTTACCTCAAGAGCTACCCCAATGAGAAGAGGAGAGGGAGATGGAGGTGCTCAAAGCCTTCCTCTTGATCTCCTTCTTCTTCTCCTTCCTCTCCTTCTTCTTCTTTTCCTTCCTCTCCTTCTTCTCCTTCTTCTCCTTCTTTCCTTTCTAGAGAGAGAAAGAGCGAGAGGGAAATGAGAGTGAGAGAGAGTGGAATGAGAGAGTGTGAGGGAGAGAGAGGGCTCAGCCCACTCAAATAAATGCCATTTTGCACAAAAGCCCCTCAACTTTCACCCCTGTGCACTGCCCTTACTGGGCAGTTTTCGCGCGGANGTGCTCATTCGCACACGCTTGTGAGGGTAGCTCCCTACAAGCCGGCACTCCGGAGTTGGCCTACGCGACAGTTGCTCGCGCGTGCGGGATTGTGTGCCGAAGTGGATTGCCGTGGGGAGTGTATACTACCACGGGGCCATTAGGCGCGGCGCAAGCTGGACTACCTTGAGTAGATCCCTGTGAATGAAAGGAAAGTACTAAATGAAAAAGGACAGTAATGAATGTTTATTACTTAAAGTGTACAGTAGTCACTTTTATATTCGTGCTTATACTCATGTCTATGTTCATGATTACAGAAGTTGCTATATCTCTTTTATGCAAATGGTTCATTACTGTAGAAAGCTATTACATGTTGATTACATGCTTATTACTTATTAGCATCATGCTTATTAATTATGCAATTATCGTTATTGCTTTCAATTAGTACATCATGAGCCTAGTGGTGTAATTCGCCGAGGCTGGCGACTTACCCACTGGGAACTATTGTTTAATAGTTCTCACATCCTCTTTGTGGTTGTTTTTACAGAGCCATCTACAGGAGAGGCTAGGGATCGTGGCAAGGGAGTCGCGTCTAGCTAGACATTGCTAGGAGCATGCTAGTAGATCACCTTGCTATTCAGGCTACGGCCGAGGGTGATGTCCTATGTATAGAGAGACCACCATTGTACCTATTTTTGTATACCCCGTGATGTTATTTACTGTTGAACCAGATGTTTTTGTTGTGATACTTCTTTTGTGGTTAGATTTTGGATTGTATACTCTTGTTCTTTTACTGATAGTATATCGACTTGTACATTGCTCTGATATCAGGATAGGACTTTCTTTGTTTTACTTCCTATCGACTTGCTTTCTTCGTAGACGCCTTATATACTGCAGGTGTATGGCGGGTCTGTGCACGTACCGGATATGCTTCCGCTGGTACCCGGGCGTGACAGATTATAGTGGTATCAGAGCCTAAGGTTGAGTCTTAGTAGACCTAGCAAACCTTAGGTTGGTTGGACTATAAGAAAAGGCTCGTGAGAGACGAGGTCTAGTCGAGGCTGTTGTTAGCGAAAGTATTTCGCTTGGGTAAAGTATAAACTCCGAATAGTAGGAGTTTGATCGAAATGTGTAATTACTAACTTTGCAGAGGGCCACGTTGGCGGCCGACAACGTGACATCGAAAGTTAGTACGCGTTACATTTCATTACTTTCGCTTAATTAGCTGGTTTATATCCTCAATAAAGGGTCAGTAGTATAGGTTTTATTAATCTATATTTATTTTTGTGCTGCAGCTCTGGATGCCTTTGACTCGTTCGCAAGCCGCCGGGGCAGCTGAGGCGGCGGATGCAGAGGAAGTGGGGACTTCTGTTACTTCGGGATCTAGTGGGATCCATGAGTTGCAGGATCAGCTCGTGAAGCTGACAGATTTGGTTGCTCAGCAGGCTGCGGCCACGCGACAGACGACAGACAGAGAGATTCCTGATCCTATACCTACAGTACTAGACAGGGATGCGACAGTGAGAGCACAGTCACCAGTACCTGACACACCCCCAGTAGCTCCGAGGGCGGAGACCCGACAGGAGACAGTAGTACCACCACCAGTACCTGTAGCGGCATCAGGGACAGTGTTACCAGAGATGGTGGGGGCTGAGGAACGAGAGCGGATGATGGAACAATTGAATGAATTTCGTCGTTGCACCACTCGTATATTTGACGGAGAGAAAGCAGATCACTGGGTGGTCGAGAAATGGTTAATGCACATGGAGAAGTTATTCTATGATACATTCGTCGAGGAGCGATATCGAGTTTGGTTTGCGACGCACCACCTTGACGGCGAGACTTACAGGTGGTGGGTGGACATTTGTGAGGATCCCCGTACTGATTTGTCCGCTATCACGTGGAACAGGTTCAAGGACTTACTGTTGACAACCTAATTTCCCCAGAATGTAAAGAGGCAAATGGAAAGGGACCTGAGAAACCTAAGGCAGGGGGACAGGACAGTAGCAGAGTATGAGTGAGAGTTCTCCCGATTACTACACTGTGTTCCTTTTGTGGTTCGAGATGATGAGGACAAGGCTCGCATATTTGAGGTGGGTTTGCGACCTGCGATTTTCAGATTGGTCCAGGCGTCAAACCTCTCTACTTACAGGGATGTTGTGAATCGGGCCTTGATTGTTGAGAAGGGGGCAGAGATAATGAAGGAAAGGGACATCGTGGATCGAGGAAAAGGAAAGAGGCAAGCGGCTGAGAGTAGTGGTCAGCAATCTCTCAGGAGACCGCCAAAGTATCCGAGAGGCCAGTCGGGACAGTCGAGGCGCCGAGGTTCGTCAGCACGCCGTGGAGCACCCGAGCGTCGTCCACAGCCGCGTTGTGTTATCTGTGGTGGGCCTCACGTACCGCCACAGTGTCCACAATGTGGGGGCAGATGTTTCCTCTGTGGTCAGGAGGGCCACTTTCGCTCAGAGTGCCCGAGAGGTTCTTTGCCTGTACCCTCGTCAGCTTCTGCGCCTGCATCTTCAGCTCCGAGCCAGGGGACCCCGACAACACCCTATCATTCTAGGCGACCACCGGCACAGCGGCAGTCGAAGAGTTCGCAGCAGGGTTCGAGTGGGCGGATCTACGCCGCCCAGACTGAGGGCGCCGCAGCATCAGAGGAGGTCGTAGCAGGTATCATTATGCTTTATGATATTCGTGTTCGTGCATTATTTGATACTGGTGCTTCGCATTCTTTTATTGATCAACAGTTCGCCGAGTTGCATAGCATTCCTTTAGCACCTACCTTGCATTCTGGACGAGTGATTGTACCTGACCATACCCTAGATGTTCGTGAGTTTTGCTCTCGCTGTCCAGTTAGGATAGGCGACTGGATTATGCCAGTGGATTTATTGGCACTACACAAACTAGGTGAGTTTGATGTAGTATTGGGTATGAATTGGTTGACACGGTATTATGCCACCATAGATTGCACGAATAGGACGGTGACCTTTAGGGAACCAGGTCAGCAGGAGTTTGTTTATAAAGGGTGTGAGAGTTCATTGTTCGCAATGACTATTAGCTCTTCGCGAGCCCGACAGTTAATTCGGAGAGGTTGTGTAGCCTATTTGGCTAGTATTTCTGTGAGTGGTGGTGAAGGCATCAAGATTGATGATATCCCAGTTGTGCGGGAGTTCGGGGATGTATTTCCAGCTGAGTTGCCGGGTATGCCACCTGATAGGAAAGTTGAGTTTGTGATTGATCTTGCCCCTGGGACAACTCCTATCTCGAAAGCACCCTATAGGATGGCACCCGCTGAATTGAAAGAGCTGAAGGCACAGTTACAAGATCTTTTAGATAAAGGCTTCATTCGACCTAGTGTGTCGCCTTGGGGAGCACCGGTTTTATTTGTTAAGAAAAAGGATGGATCTCTTCGATTGTGTGTGGATTACCGAGAAATCAACAAAGTCACAATCAAGAATAAATTTCCCTTACCCAGAATCGATGATTTATTTGATCAGTTGCAAGGATCGAAAGTGTATTCAAAGATTGATTTGCAATCTGGGTATCATCAGCTTAAGATCAAGTTTGAAGATGTCTCTAAGACCGCTTTTAGGACACGGTATGGGCATTATGAATTTATAGTTATGCCATTTGGACTGACGAATGCCCCAGCAGCTTTTATGGATTTAATGAACCGTGTCTTTAAGCCCTATCTGGACAGGTTTGTGGTCGTGTTTATCGACGATATCTTGATCTATTCTCGAAGTGATGAGGAACATGAAAATCATTTGAGAATGGTGTTGCAAGTACTTCGAGAAAAGAAATTGTTTGCAAAGTTAAAGAAATGTGAATTTTGGCTTCGAGAAGTGGCATTTTTGGGCCATGTGATTTCAAAAACTGGTATAGCTGTGGATCCAAAGAAGATTGAAGCGATTAAAGATTGGCCTAGGCCGACCAGTGTCACAGAAATTCGGAGTTTCCTTGGTTTAGCGGGATACTATCGAAGATTTGTAGAAGGATTTGCGAAGATGTCTACGTCTCTCACTCAACTGACACATAAAGAGGCTAAGTTTCTGTGGAACGAGGCTTGCGAAAGAAGCTTTCAAGAGTTGAAAGAACGATTGACCACCGCCCCGATTCTGGCATTACCTGTTACTGGAGTAGATTATGTGATTTACAGCGATGCATCGCTGAATGGATTAGGGTGTGTTCTAATGCAGAATGGCAGAGTCATTGCTTATGCATCTCGCCAATTGAAAGATTATGAAAAGAACTACCCTACACATGATCTTGAGTTAGCAGCTGTGGTGTTTGCATTAAAACTTTGGCGCCACTACCTCTACGGTGAACGTTGCGAAGTTTACACAGATCATAAAAGCTTAAAGTATCTGTTTACTTAGAAGGAATTAAACTTAAGACAGCGTAGATGGTTGGAGTTGCTTAAGGATTATGATTTGACTATCCTTTATCACCCAGGAAAAGCTAATGTTGTAGCAGATGCTTTAAGTCGAAAATCGACGGAGAATTTGGCGATGTCGATAACTATGCAACCCCTGTTGATTAAGGACATGGAGCAGTTGAATTTGGAAATTGTAGCTCCTGACACGCCTTGGAGACTTATGTCATTAGTGGTACAACCTACCCTGATCGATCGAATTAAAGAGAAGCAAGTCCAAGATGAATTCCTACAGAAGATGCGAGATAAGATCACTGTTGATGATGATAGTGATTTTCGAGTAGATGATCAGGGATTGTTGAAATTCGGTGATAGGCTCTGTGTACCGGCAGATTCTGGTATTAAAGAAGAAATTCTTGCAGAAGCACATCGGGCACCATATACTGTACATCCTGGAAGTACAAAAATGTATAAGGATTTGAAGTTAACTTACTGGTGGCCTGGAATGAAAAAGGAAGTTGCGGACTACGTGGCTAAGTGCTTAACGTGTCAGCAGGTTAAAGCTGAACATCGACTTCCTGCGGGGAAACTTCAGAGCTTACCCATACCAGTGTGGAAGTGGGAGAGGATCACTATGGATTTCATCGTTGGATTACCTCGCTCACAAGCAGGTCACGATGCAATTTGGGTAATTGTTGATCGATTGACTAAATCTGCCCACTTTATTCCAATCCACACGACTTGGTCAGGAGAGAAACTCGCACAAGTGTACCTTGATGAAATTGTGCGATTACATGGAGTACCTGCTTCTATTGTTTCGGACCGAGACACCCGATTCGTTTCACATTTTTGGAGAAGTTTACAGGAGGCCTTGGGTACCCGATTGGATTTTAGTACTGCTTTCCACCCCCAGAGTGATGGGCAGTCCGAGCGTACTATCCAGACCCTTGAGGATATGTTACGGGCCTGTGTGATTGATTACCAGGGCAGTTGGCCACAGTTCTTGCCTATGGCTGAATTTGCTTATAACAACAGTTATCACGCAAGTATTCAGATGGCACCGTTTGAAGCCCTTTATGGTAGAAAGTGCAGATCACCACTTCATTGGAGTGAAGTGGGTGAGAGATTGGTTTTGGGTCCAGATGTATTACAAGAGGCTGAAGCTAAAGTTCGACTGGCACGAGAACGTCTACTGACAGCCCAAAGTCGACAAAAGAGTTATGCGGACAAACGTCGACGAGAACTGGAATTTCAAGTTGGCGATCATGTATTCTTGAAGGTGTCACCGTCAAAGGGGGTTAAGAGATTTGGTATTCGAGGGAAGTTAAGCCCTCGATTTATTGGACCCTACGAGGTATTAGAGCGGATTGGCCCCGTAGCGTATCGGCTTGCTTTGCCGCCAAGCCTATCGGGAGTGCATAATGTATTTCACGTATCTACGCTTCGGAAATATGTTTTTGATCCAACTCACATATTAGAAAGTACTCCAATGGATTTATGAGAAGATTTGAGCTTTGAAGAGCATCCAGTGAGAATACTAGCTCGAGAAGTGAAACAGCTTCGAAATCGCGAGATATCCTACGTGAAGATTCTTTGGAGCAATCACGATGAACGAGAAGCCACTTGGGAACTGGAAAGTGCAATGCAAGAGCATTATCCTTATCTATTCTCTACAGAATCTTGGGGTAAGTGTTTATAAGTTTCGCGGACGAAACTTCTTTTCAGGAGGGGTGAATGTAATACACTGAACTTTTGCCAATTGCAGAGTTCGAGTGTGTGGAAGGCAAGGTGGAACTATCCTACATATTCTAAAAGGCTTGGACAAGTTTTTGGACAAGTTAGAGGGTGATTGGAAAGCTAAAAGCAAGAAAGTGCATTGCAACTGCGAATTTTGCATTTTCTGCATTGGTGTACCGGTACAAGCCTAATGCTGTACCGGTACAAGCCTAATGCTGAGCAGCAGCAGCAGCTGCGTTGCAGCTTGGACATTTTGGTCTTTTTACTCAGCATGCTTATCCCTTTTACCTCCAGTTCGACCCCTGCAACCTGGATAAGCCTCTCTGAGCTCAGCAAGGTAGGTTTGAGGGTTTCCTTCTCTCTCTAGAATCTCTCTCTCTCTCTACAAAGAAATCGACGCTTTCGCTTGTTTTCGTCGCTTTGCTTGTTCTTCGCTAGTTGCGAGTGTTGCGGAGCCCTTGTGAACGTGTGAGAGAGTACTTTGGAAGTCTTTTCGCAGCTCTGGACCAGTGAGCTGCTGGTTAGAGGCTTGAAGAGGTAATTGACTCAATCTTTTTCCGTAATCGAGGCTTAATTACTCGAATAGTGGCTGATTTTAGGTTTCGTTGTTTCCAGCTGAGAGAAAAAGGGGATTTGCCGCTTTGACAGGATCAGATACTATAGCTTAGCTCAGTTGGAACTGAGTTTATGATCTAAGAAGGTATAGTACCTGTTTCTTTTCATCACGTTGCGCAGGAAATTGAGATTAAAGGCTGATTTGGATTCGGTTTCAGCAGCAGGTTTGGAAATTGATTCCAGCAGCTAGAGAGGAGTTATCTAGCTGTGATTTACCCATTTCTAATCTAGGGAAAGGCTGCTTTGAAGCTTGGTGAAGGTAAGTAGGAATTTATGATTCTAGTTCGGAACTAAACATGGTTTAATTAAACGGCTTGATGCAGTTTGGACTCATTTCTTCACAGCAGGTTTCCGAATCACTCTGAGTTAATTGGTGACCTTGGGAACGGGTTTGAAAAATATTTCAACTAAGGGTAAGCTGATATTTCAGTTAGAAAACTGATTAAGTGAGGTTTCGGTTATATTAACTAGTATACGAGTATTTTGACGTCGTTTTGGTATTGCTCGCAGCGTGGGTGCAACCGACCTGTGAATCATCTTCAATTGACATTGGAGAGCCTTTAGAGGTTAAATTGGAGGTACTAAAGTGAACCAAAATCAGGGATTCAAATTTCAATATAGTACAATGGAAAATTTTACCGAAATTCGACCTTTGGTAATAGTTTCCAATACAGTTCTGATGCTTTGTTTTCAGCAAGGTTGAGGCCTAGTTGAGCTAATTTCGGGACTCTTTTCGGCTGAATCGAGCTTAGTGCTAGGTGGGTCGGACCTAACCAGAGCAAGTGAACTCCTTCTATGTTCATTATGAAGCTATATAACTACGAATTAGACATAATTATGTGAATTATGAATGATTGCCTTCTCTTTGAGTTTAAATGCATAAACAATAAATAATGATGCAATCAATGTATGTCTCGGTTAATAGTATGTTCAAACATTGTCATTGACTAGTAGTTGATGCAAGTGACATATGTAATTATATAGTTCTTTTATCTAGTCACTTAATCTGGTGGATACTAACATGCTATGTTGAAATCCGACCTAAAAGTCGAGGGTAAGAACCTTATATATGTTTAGAGATGACAATTGAGAATTGTTAACTATTTATTACATTTGCTTGCCATTGTGCTCATTCGCACATGCTTGTGAGGGTCGCTCCCTACAAGCCGGCACTCCGGAGTTGGCCTACGCGACAGTTGCTCGCCCGTGCGGGATTGGGTGCCGAAGTGGATTGCCGTGGGGAGTGTACACTACCACGGGGCCATTAGGCGCGGGGCAAGCCGGACTACCTTGAGTAGATCCCTGTGAATGAAAGGAAAGTGCTAAAGGGAATTGGACAGTAATGAATGATTACCAGTTATAGTGCATAGTAGTTGCTTACACATTTATGCATATGTTCATGATTATCATAGTTGCTATGCTTCTATTATTCAGTTGATTCATTACTGTTGAGACTATAATTACATATTGCTTACATGCTTATTACCTGTTAGCATTGCATAATTATATATCATGCATTTACTGCTTTCGCTTTCATTTAGCACATCATGAGCCTAGTGGTGTAATTCGCCGAGACTGGCGGCTTACCCACTGGGAACTATTGTTTATAGTTCTCACGCCCTTTTTGGTGGTTGTTTTTACAGAGCCATCTACAGGAGAGGCTAGGGATCGTGGCAAGGGAGTCGCGTCTAGCTAGACATTGCTAGGAGCATGCTAGTCGATCACCTTGCTACTCGTCGGGCTACGGCCGAGGGTGATGTCCCTATGTATAGAGAGACCACCATTGTAACTATTTTTGTATACCCCGTGATGTATATTTACTGTTGAACCAGATGTTTTTGTTGTGATACTTCTTCTTGTGGTTGAGATTTTTGGATTGTATACTCTTTGTTCTTTTACTGATAGTATATCGACTTGTATATTGCTCTGATATCAGGATAGGACTTTCTTTGTTTTACTTCCTATCGACTTGCTTTCTTCATAGACGCCTTATATACTGCAGGTGTATGGCGGGTCTGTGCACGTACCGGATATGCTTCCGCTGGTACCCGGGCGTGACACTTTCTAACCTCATGTAAACCATAAATTCATAATTTTCGAAGTCCGGTATCTTACACCGGCCGTATTGGTACCCAACACCTTAGGCCTATGCCACGTCTGCTCTAAACAGAAACCAGCCATATTGGTACCCAATACCTCAGGCTAAAAGCATATAGCCCCTCTAGGGCTCACGGGTTGACACAAGCAATCACTTTTTCGGAAAAGAACACCCTCCTGCGGGGTATCAACCCGCTGGTGTACGTGAAATGCACTCGAGCTATGGCGATCAATGCGGATATGATCAATATCCAACCGTCGGCAACCAGCCGACAATCACCACCCCTCGGGGCTAACCGACCAAAAGGTCATCCACTGTAAGGAAGTACAAGAACCGACCACTCAGGTCAACTAGGATGGAACAACTCGACACCCTCTCACTGTATGCAAGTACTGACTAATCAAGTCAACTGGGATGGAACAACTCGACACCCTCTCAATTGTATGCAAGTCCTGACTAATCAAGTCAACTGGGATGGAACAACTCGACATCCTACTAAAAGTATGTAGATACTAATCAATAAGTCAACTACTGTATATATGCAAGAATCAATCAACAAGTCATCTGAGTATATAATCTAGAACTACCGTTGGCCACTAGCCGACAATCCGACCCCTTAGGGTACACCGACCTCAAAGGTCATCGACGACAGAAGTCAAGAAACTGACACGAGATACTAGGGCAGACCAATCAGGTCCCGAAAATAGATACAATGCACTGACCGACTAGGTCACCATCTCATAGATTGTCACGAAACCGCTCTACTCTAGACAGAATACAGGATATGTAGAGCAGGCAAGTAGAGCAATATGGAAACATAGTATCATATACAGTTAAACTACTCTACTCCTACTCAGGATACTAAGCATGTAAACAACGAGCAGAGTATAACCAAACAACGTGGGTGTAATGTAAACAATAGAGGTGCAAAGCTCAACATATAATATATGCATGGATAATAACAAAAGAGCAAGCGTAAGAAACCATCACCGAGCGTGCACCACTGTACCATCGTCGGATCGAAGTACCCACCTGTACGAATGTCGCGCCTGTCTCCTGACTGCAAAAGATCGTAAACCGGACCTACGGAGGGTCCACTAGGTTAGTATCTAACCCACGAATATAAAACACTAAACGTACAACCCCACAAACAATCCCACTGAGATCGGTTTCCTAAAACCGACTACCGTAACTCGCCGGAAGTCCCGAAAATCGTACCGGGACTCCATCGGGACCACTGAAATGTCCCGGAACGCACCGACTCATGCTACGAGTCACCCGCTGCCACAAAACACATCAAATAAGATGTCTTGGCAGCAAACCCAAAATCTCGCCTCCAAACAATTATCGTCGGATAATCGTTCGGATCCGGGTTCCCGAAAGTGCCTATTTTGACACCGGAACCCACCGTCGCTCACCCGTCATTTCTGAACCCTTGAAATGACGCGAGTGACCAGCCAACAAAGCTCAGCGTCTCAACAAATGCTCACGAGGCACCGTCAAAAGAATTCCGAACTAAAACCGCGTTCCGTCGGCGGATTTTGCCGACAAACGCACCGAAAATGCATTTTCGATCTTCGCAAAGGTCTGGGGCCTTGGACAATTAGTCTAGAGGTCACCCACAGCTCACCCATGCTGCCAACAGCAGCCACGACAAATCAAATTGCATAAAAGCCCTCCTGATTCAAAGAAATCACATTATTTCATGTGTTTTTCGGGCTTTTATGGTCCGTCTACGCAAACCAGAGGTCAATCAGCCGAGACAAGATACCCACTTACAGGTTTCGACGTGCCGGAGGCCGTGCTCACCTTTCGGAGCAATTTCGGCCACTGTAGGACGCGCACGAGCGACACGAAGTTCAATGAAACATCGCACACTGAAACTACAACACATCTAATTAACTCATCCGGAGCTCGCTGACCCTAAGTGAGGTGAGCATTGTGATCAGAACTGACTGATGATCACTGTGCTCACCTTCGGGGGCATCGGAACAGCCCCGGGTCGCCGGAACAGTGATCCAAATAGGAAACTAGTGCGCAGATAGGCTGAAAATAGCTTACCGGACAGGGTGGAGCTAGGGCACGGCCGGCGGCTGTCGGACGGCGTGCGCGTCGGCCGGGGAAGGGTGCGGTAGGTCGAAGGGGTCCGGGGAAGGTGCTAGCCGACGGCGGGAGGCGGCCGGTGGCGCGGCGGAGGAGATCAATTCCTCGACTTGCTCTCGAGTTCATGGGTTCCCGGCGGCGCGTCGGCGGCCGGAGGAGCTCCGGGCGGCGACGATCTGTCGGCGGAGGCCTAGGGGAAGGTGGTGCTCCCCGCCATAGGCGGTGGCGACGCACGGAGGCCACGAGGGCTCAGCCTCGGCCCGCATCGAGTCAGGGCGGTTGCAGGAGCTTCGGGCAACGGCCGGCGGTGGTTGGGGACGCCGGGAAACACGCGCGTGAGGTCGCCGATAGCAGAGGGAGGCGGGGCGGCCCACCTTGAGGCGGATGCGGCGCGCGGACGCAAAGGTCGCCCAGGCTCGGCTTGGGTGATTGCAGGTGGCCGCAGGGAGCTTGGGCAGCTCCTGCGGCGTACGCTGACAGTGGGGCCGGCGGCGGAGGTCGCCGGGGCTCCGGGGGAGGGCGGCGCAGCCCGATCTAGGCAGCGGCAGTGCACGAGAGGGGAGCCAGCCTGGGCTCGGCCCGAGCCTGCACAGGCTGGCCGCGGCTGCCCAGACCAGCAATGCCGGCGCGCGCGGGCGGCGGCGACCGGCGGGGGAGGCTGACGAAGGTCGGGCGCGGCCAAAGAAGAGGGCCCGACGCGAGTGGATGACCCCTGGGTGATCCACGGTCAGGAAGGATGAAGAATAGTGGAGATGAAGGTGGAGAGGGTGGTTTTCCGGCGGCCGGAGTGGCTTGCCGGCGGCCGGGGCATGCGCATGGCTAGGGCTGAGACCTGCTGATGCTACCTAGGGCATAGCTGGGGGACTAGGTCGGCCGGATCTAGGGTTTCGTGCATAGAAACCCTAAAGGCATATTATATACCATATGCCACTTTGCACCAAAGTTCTCCGGAACTGGTTATTTGCAACCCAATCCTTCACAGCACGAGTAAATCGCGTGTACGCACCTCCACGTCTGATCTCGCGCGATTCGGTACATAAAATATCGAAGTTTTCGAAAAATACCGTTTTGCCACTATAGACCCCTCCTCGATCAACGTGGTGACTCTAGCGATCGTCCGTCATATTGCGAGACGGTCGCACCAGTGCGATCGAGCACAACGGAGACAGATAAACCTCCATTTTCGTTTCGCCACGATCCGATCACGGATTCCGACGAAACCGTTCACTCTCTTCCCAGACAAGTTGAACACATGAACATATAACTGTATTTTTTTTCGTTTTCTAAATCGTGCCTTCAACCAAAATCGGTTGCAGTCAGCCCAATAGTTCCAGAATGGACTTGAGCTGCTCGAACGAGCTATTGAGTCCTATAATTTGGAGTCTATACGCACAGACCCATTCTTCTATCACGTGGTCTTCGAAAAGCCGGAGGTTACTGTTTTACTTGTAGTCATCGGTCCAGATCGCGTAACTTTCATTCTAGCTACTTTATTTCTCCCTGACGTTGCACGAGTGACTTAGTAATTAAATTACAAACATAAACATCTCGTCAACAGAAGGTATTTGTTGCACTGTCAATCTCAGGTCCTGTCACTGACACCTTAAAAAGCAAACCCTTACCACTGAGAAGAAGATTGACTTTAAGCAAGGAGGATCAGATGTCAAAAGATAACAGAAATAATTATTCAAGAAGGGAAAGGGATAAGATAATTTTGATCCTTATATAGCAGATTAGGGATTTTAAGCATTAGCGATTTGGATATTTGTTTATTATATTTGGATAACATTTTGCTACTGGATATTGCTTATTTATGAGGTCTTATTTTGCAATGTCTTTGACAGATTTAATTAACACTTATTTGCTATAATCAGAAGTAGAAGTTTTGGAAGGGATCTTGGATTAAATGTTTATTTTATTAGTTTTTATTAGGTGCATGATATTTGGTTTAGTGTGGTTTTTTTTTTTTTTTTGTGAGAGTAGGGTGACCACTACCCGCTTCGTTATTTCATTTTTTAGAATAAACTTACGCTAGAATTGTGCTGACTCATCTGGATTTCGGAGCTTGGACCTCACAGTACAACCATCAAGCCTTTGCCATTGCTCTAGGGTGTTATTAACAACCTTTGACTCTAAGGGATTAGACTCTCCAATTTATTATTAAATAAAATATTTTACAGAATATATTTACTTAATTTAGAAAAAGTACAACGAACTCTAAAAAAAAGTTATGCAATGAGTTATAGTTGCTTAAGTGGATTAAAGCTTTAATAGTATTTTCACTATTGCATTTTTATGGGGTGAGGAGGCAATTGGCGCATCTTTCGTTATGATATCTAAACGTACCTCTGCGTCTTCTTTCTAAGTTTCTCTTCTTGCTGTTATCTGTTAAGCTCTGCTTTGGTCGAAGAAAACACAGGAGAGAGATGCAATTTTATAAGGATGGTTCGTGTCGAAAGTAAAGACATGGCTTCTTATCAAATCATTATTGATTTAATATATTTCTATATTTAATTGATATTTAATTAGTATAAATCTATAAATTTCCTAATAGATATATTACTTTTATTTCTTATTTACTATAATAATAATGTTTGTTTGGGAATAATAATTAATTTATTTCTAATTTTATAATAATTCGGAAAATCTATTTCCTATTTACTATGAATACATTTAGAAATAATAATTCTTTATTATTATTGGTTCTATTTAGAAATCTATTAGCGCATGATTATATTTATATCTATTATAAATTTATTTCCTAATTTATTATAATATGAATATGCGAATATATAAAATAAAAGTTATAGATTTTTCCCCCCCAATTAGATAATTATTCCATATACGAATTTACCTCATTAATAATTATTCATATTCTATTTCCTAATTAATAATTTTCATATACTAATTTCGAACTTATAATTATTATATATATATTTCCTAAAACATTAATTTTAATTAGGGCAAATAAATTTAGTAAAATTAGTAAATAATAAGTATGGAAAGTATTAATTAGGGACGAAAATGCTATACTTTTTATTTTTATTATTATTCCATATTCCCATTTTATAATTTTAGAATACAATTATTTTATATATTGTATATACTATAGACGTTAATGAAATCTATCAACATTTATTTTATATATTTTCCATATTCTTTATTAATTAGCGAAATAAATTTAATATATTATATATTGTATATATTGCGCTTAATTAGTTTTTCTAGGATGATAATAATTAAAGAATTATATTTCTAATTATTTATAAATAGGAATAGATTGTTTTAGGAATTTATTTAGCTTACTAATTCGGTATAATCTCTTTCCTAATTGAATATTGGAATAATAATAAAAATAAAAGTATAGATTTTTCGCTAATTAATATTATTTATAATCTAAATTTCATTTATTTGAGAATGAGATATGGCAAGTAGTAGAGGAGTGCCACAGGTTGTGTAGGTTTTACTAATTTTCATAGGCTAATTATTCCTTATATAATTTCCTAATTAATAATTATCTATATATAATTTCTAAAAATTATAATAATTAGGAAAATAATTGTGAAATGAAGGAAATATAATATGATATTTTAATTAGAAATCTTAGTTTTATTGTTTTTTATTCCATATTCTGTTTATTATAATTACTTAGGGAAAGAAATTTAATTATTCTATATGTATTACTTGACAGCATTATAGCCTTTTTATATAGATATAATAATAAAAGAATTATTATTCCTAATTATATTAGTAAAATAGGAAATAGATTTTTTAGATTAAATTTATATCTAATTTCGTATAAATCGTATTTCCCTTATATGGTTTGGAAATAATAAAATAAAAGCTTATGAATTCTAATTGATATATTATTTATATATTGTAAATTATACTTGCAGCAACTTAATAGATTTTTCTATAGAATAATAATAATAGCTTTTATTTCTATTTATATATTAGTACATAGAGAATAGATTTTTTAGGAATTGTA
>NW_017890994.1:0-28093 GCF_001540865.1 Ananas comosus
GAGAGAGAGATCATCGCACTCAACTTACAAGTTGCCCCTGTCTACCTTCGCCAATATGCTCTCTCTCTCTCTCAGTACGCGGTAGTACGCCTGGTTCCCCACGGCAGCCTGCCCCGTTTCGAACCAGCCCCATCCCCCTCTCTTTCCCCACTTGCAGCAACGGCCTATAAATATCCAGGTGCCTATATGCAGAGATGCCGCGGGTTGGTTGCCTTTGTTTATGAGCTTTAGCCTTTTGATTCTACCAATCCCCTGTGCTTCTGGTCCTCTATTGGGACCAAGGCTTGGACAGTTGGGTTTGTACAAAAAAAATATTGGGGCTTGGGGTTCCTAAGGTCGGTGCTTTGTCTGTTGCTTCCTTGGTTGGCTGCTGCTGTACCCTGTTCTGGTCTGAGGTTTGTGGAGTCTAATTTATGAAATTCTATATACAAAACTCGAGGTGCCTAATGTCGCTGCTTTGTCTTTTGCCTAGGTTGTGTGCTGCTCTGTTCTTCTCGGTGCCTAGGCCCCTTACCTACTATTTGTCCTCTCGACCCTTTTTGGTGAGTGGTAACCCAGCATGCTCTTTAAAAACCACGACAAATGTATGCATTTTTCATAAGATGACGCTACGGTGCTTACTAGGCCCCTGTGGTTTTGAAAAAAAGGTTTAGAAAGGTTGCCGGAAAGCAAAAGGGGCCGCCTATTTCCTATAATTATGGTGTACGTGGCCCTCTAATCTGTTAACACTTCCCCCCGTATGGATGTTCTGGTGTTCCGTAGGGCCCCTCTGGCTGCTGTTTTTCCTAGGCTCTCTTCGCACTTCTACATAGTTTTTCTGTATTACTCAATTTTTCCTTTGACCTGCAGTTTTCCAGAATGTCGATCGTTCAGCTATCTTTTAGTAGGTTGCTTGAGGAAATATGCCAGAAATTGGGTTTCCGGGTCCCTGATTGTGTTGCCACGGTTGGTGGTGAAGGCTGGTATGTTGCGTATATAGACCTGCCTATCGCTCGCAACGGGGCAATTGTCGAAATTGCCCGTTGCTGGGGTGCTGCATCCCCTGATTTTCTTCTTGCGAAGGATGATTCCGCACGTGTAGCTATTCATCGAATGAAATCGGAGCTGGACCTTCATATAAAAGATATTAATTATGATGACTGTATAATGTATAAAAGCATGTATGATAATGTTATGGTTCAGTCTAACGACCTCCTTGACAAGCTAAATAAATTGAAGCGCGAGCACAGTGTCCTTAGGGATTGTTACGCTTCGTCTGTTGCTGAAAAAATTAGGTATATAGATGAGAACTTGAAATTGGCCCGCGCGGTTGCTGATCAGCGTACGACCATCGCACGCCTCCATGCAACCCGTGCTGTGGTGGCGTCTGATCCCTCTGAATCAAGCTCGGGTTCTTAGCCCTGTGCTTCTACCTTGACCTCCGTACTGTGCTGCAGGTACCTTGACCTCCGTACTGTGCTGCAAGCTCCTTCGTGCTTCTGTCGGGGGGCTTCAACTCTTTTTGTACTCCCGGGTTGATGCCCATAACTTATAATACTTTGCATGTCCCCTTTTTGTTAAATGTGCTATGTCCTATAAGCTTGGCTTTTCGTCAGCTCTTTTTCGCTTTTTTTGTAAAAATGCCTCTTTTTGGCCTTTCTGTAAAATGTGCTATGTACTATAAGCTTGGCTTTCCTTTAGCTCTTTTTTGTAACCAGAAAATATCCTATGTACTATAGGCTTGCCTGTGGAGCTTAAGTCTGTTTGTTTTCTTCAACTTAGAATATGCCGCATACTTTGGGTGACTGTTTGTTTTTATGTATCTCCCTGTCGAGCTGCATGGAGTTTGTGGTAGCTTTAATTTGCCGAGGTCATCTCAACATTTGTGAAGTGTAATGGAGTTTTCCTTTTGCGCTGTATTTTTTTTCAACGGGTGGACTTTGGATGGCCTTTTTCGCTAGGCAACCAGCCCCTCTTATGTAGCCTAGGAACGGTGGCGATTTGATGATGTTGGATGATGGGGCCTTTCCTTGGTTGCCTTCTATATATGTATATATATATATATATATATACAAATGATTTCAGATTTTGGGAATTAACACCGTGCATGATTAAACCAGCTGGATAACTTTTTGGATCAGTCGAATAACCTAGAGAAGAGAACTTCGCGATGAACTCCACAATTGGCTGCTTGATAGTTTTGAGATACTTTGTTTTCTCAAGGGTGTATGGGTTTCTCTGAATGTTTTCCTGAACTCGCTGTATGACAGCCTTTGGAACATGAAAATCTTTTAAGCTAATACTAAAACCGCTACAAAACAGCGCTTTGTCGAGGAAGAAGCTGTCTAAGCCTATTTGATTTTATGTGTCGAAATCTCATTTACAAATGATTTCAGATTTTGGAAATTAACACCGTGCATGATTAAACCAGCTGAATAACTTTTTGGATCAGTTGAATAACCTAGAGAAGAGAACTTCGCGATGAACTCCACAATTGGCTACTTGATAGTTTTGAGATGGTTTTCAGCTCACATTTCCACATACTTTGTTTTCTCAAGGATGTATGGGTTTCTCTGAATGTTTTCCTGAACTCGCTGTATGACAGCCTTTGGAACATGAAAATCTTTTAAGCTAATACTAAAACCACTACAAAACAGCACTTTGTCGAGGAAGAAGCTGTCTAAGCCTCTTTGCCTCCTTGGTTGGCTGCTGCTGTACCCTGTTCTGGTCTGAGGTTTGTGGACTCTAATTTATGAAATTGTATATGCAAAACTTAGGGTGCCTAATGTCGCTGTTTTGCCTTTTGCCTAGGTTGTGTGCTACTCTGTTCTTCTCGGTGCCTAGGCCCCCTTACCTACTATTTATCTTTGGTTCTGCTGTCTACTGTTGACTGAGTCCCCTTTTTATTTGATTTACTTAGATGAATTTCATGATCATTTATCCTCTTCTGCTTTGTTCCCAATATTTTTTCGGCTGCAACTTGCTCACATTTTTAAATAGTTTACTTAGGGATTTTGTCTTTCCTGTGGTCTTTATTGCTCCTCTTGCTTTTAGTCCAGTCCTTATCTTTTCCTTTGTTTCTCTTTACTCCTTTTTGTCCTTTGCTGTGATGACCTTCCCCTTACATATGAATTATTCACGATGCACACTGGTCCTGGAGGTGGTTTGTGTGCCTGGCTTCATAATGTACCAATTAATCTGCTTCTTCATCGGTAAAGGGCGGACTTTGGATGGCCTTTTTCTCTAGGCAACCAATCCCTCTTATGTAGGCTGTAAATACTTTTGGTGTACATGCCAATTGTAGCTAAATCTCCAATACTAAGTGTGCAGTGTGCGATGCCAAATTGATGATGTTGCATGATGGGGATTAGCCTGAGCAAAATATGCTTCTTTTCACTATTCGGTTTTCCTTGAAAGCCTTCTCTATATATTTATGAATAGTTTTATCTTATTTCTATTAAGATTCGATTAACTAATTGCTCTTGGAAATAGTCGGCTTTGTTTTCAAGCTGTAACAACTTCAGCTTTTTCATCCTATGCTATGGTGCATCAGCCCTTCAGTGTTGAATCGTTGCAGTTATTAAGGGTTGCGCTATTCCGGTTCTCTTGGCTGTTCTAGGGTGGTGATGAAAGTATTTGCGATGGTTATGTTTTGGATAATAATTGTTTTGGATAAGCCAAGACGAGGTTTAATAAACACCCAAATTGAATAAAATTGACCGAACCAAGTCAAATTGTTTTGATTTGACTATCTTTTGAATTTTTAGCATTAGCAAATTATTTCTGTTTGATTACAAGAAGCACAACAAAACCGAATCGAACTAAGTCATAATTTCACTAATTGCATATGTGGATTAAGAGAATTGAGGGGGACAAATTTCGAAAAAGTAGGACTTTTCTAATTGAAGCATCAAAATTTGGGACAGACCTCTTCTAACATTTTCCTTGCTGTTGTTTTATCCATTTTTCCTTGCTTCTGTTCTTTGGGGCTGTGATGATATTAAAAAAAAGATAAATGAGGTTTCGATAGTTTTGTTGCTAGGCAACAAACTCTTGGATGGCCTGGACTTACTTTAAGATTTTGCCCCCGCTGGCTTTTGAGGTGGTAAGGATGGAAAAAATTTGGAAAAAGGAGTTTTGTTTGGACTAATTTCTCTGCAACCAACCCTTGGTTTCCATTGTCCCTTCCTCGACCTATATGTTAAGGTTGATCCTGCAGCAGTGTTGATGGAAAAAAATGCAAAAAAATAGCTTTCGATAGTCTACTTGCTAGGCTGCCACCTTCTGGTGTTCAGTGTTCCTGCCTCACACTATATCTTACAATCAGTTATAAATAAAATCTGAGCCTCCATACATTTTTTTTCTTTTGTATATTCCCTGTATTTTTATTGTTACCTATGTTGTTATTACTGCTCTCACTCTCTTTGACTCTCTCATTCACACACACTTACCTATGTTTTTATTGCTGAATTACAACATGTTTCTTTTTATGTGTGTGCGTGCACATGTGTACCTGTATGTCCTTTAGACTTTGGGCTGTTGTTCTCGATGTTATAGACTTTGTGATTGATTGCAAAAGAGAGTTGAAGGTTAGTGCTCTAAATTTTGGCTTATGAAATTTTTGAGTTTTGAGTTATCCCGTGTCTGCTGATTTTTTCAAGATTTTCTTCGCACTTCTAAATAGTGACATTTTGATAGATTTTACGCTAGATGAATTTCATGATCATTTATCCTCTTCTGCTTTGTTCCCAATGTATTTTCGGGTCCAACTTACTCACATTTTAAATAGTTTACTTGGGGATTTTGTCTTTCCTGTGGTCTTTATTGCTCCTCTTGCTTTTAGTCCAGCTCCTATCTTTTCCTTTGCTTCTCTTTACTCCTTTTTGTCCTATGCTATGATGAGCTTCCCCTTACATATGAATTATTCGCGATGCACACTGGTCCTGGAGGTGCTTTGTGCGCCTGGCTTCATAATGTGCCAACTAATCTGTTTCTTCACCGGTAAAGGGTGGACTTTGGATGGCCTTTTTCTCTAGGCAACCAGTCTCTCTTATGTAGGTTGTAAATACTTTTGGTGTACATGCCAATTGTAACTAAATCTCCAGTTAAGTGTGCAGTGTGCGGCGCCAATTTGATGATGTTGGATGATGGGGATTAGCCTGAGCAAAATATGCTTCTTTTTACTATTCGGTTTTCCTTGATTGCCTTCTCTATATATTTATCAATAGTTTTATCTTATTTCTATTAAGATTCGATTAACCAATTGCTCTTGGAAATAGTCGGCTTTTATTTTGAGACTGTAATAACTTCGGCTTTTTCATCCTAAGCTATGATGCATCAGTTCTTCAATGTTGAATCATTGCAGTTATTAAGGATTGCGCTATTCCAGTTCTCTTGGCTGTTCTAGGCTGGTAATGAAAGTATTTGCGGTGGCTCACTTCGCAGTAAATCAGTTACTCTTATTTACTCCAAGGGTCTTTTTGTTGTCCATGTGAGGAGTGGGTCACTGAGCAGTGCAAATCCGGCGGCCTTCGCTGTTTGTTGGGTAATATCCGATAGCCATATGAGTCTGAGCAAACTATATCTATTTTTCCTTCCAGTTTTTCTTTCCTTTAATTTACTCTTATCTACCAAATTATTGGTTATTGATCTATTATTTGTTTTGCGCTCCCCTTTTTTATATTGGGCTTTGCATGTATTTTCTATGCGCTTACTTTTTTCTCAAGGCTTCAGAAAAATTGTGCGAAATGGAAATTTACAATGCATTTTCTTAAAATTGATTCCTGAGCTTTAAAAATTTTGTTCTTTGGGGTACCTTTTACAGGATCTGACGGCAAACTCCTTTTTCTTTTTTCCCCCTACTTTTTGTGGAATTTCCTGGAAATTTAGCTTTTTTTGTTGGAATGAAGCATAGAGACTTGAAAAAACTTTTTTTTTTTGTGGGGGGGGATTTATAAAGAGTTGTNGTCTCGTCGTCGTCGTCGTTCCAGGACGACGACGACGCGTGCGTCGATGACACCGACTAACGTCTCGTCGACCTCGTCCGTCGACGACGACGACTGTGCTAGTGTTTCCGATATTGTAGCTCTTGTTGTCGGGTTTCAGATTTCCTGTATGTCTATGTGTACACGTGCGTGTGTGTATTTTTCTTTGTACAACATTAAGTCGTTATTTTTGTATCCCTTGTTTCTCTTTGTACAATATAAAGAAACACACACACACTTACTCTCTCAGTCTCTCACTCTCGTCATTATTTTCGTATCCATTGTTATTTTTGTGTCCCTTATATGTTTTCATTTTTTTTACATACCTCCGAGTCTAAAATAAATATTGACTGACATTCTATATCATACTCCGTCCTTGTGACTTTTGGTTCTCCACCGTCGGATCGTTCATCTGATAGCTTTCGATAAAAAACGTAAAAAAAGGTAGTTGTGACGCCGTCTTAGCTGGAATTGTATATCCAGCTCCTTCCCTATTACCTTTGGTTCCCAACCGACGTCTATTTAGTCAGGTGTGTTTTGAGAAAAAAAGGTAATAAAAGGTAGGAGTGGTGGAGTTTTCAGTCGTCCTCTTTTTAGAATTTCCTTTAGGTCCGGTAGGTTCTCAACCAACGGATCGTTGTTTTCATAGGTTTGGAGTAAATAGAAAAAGAATTATAGTAGTGTCGGGGTTTCTTGTCTTCGTTCCTTTTTACCTATTTTGTTGTCGTTCGTTTTACAATCTTCTCCAAACAGGGTTTTAAACTACGAAGTTAATCTTTTCAGGGTGATGATGGTCGCTTCTTCATCTAGTTTTTGTAGTGGTGTTAGTAGGTTCTTCCGAACTGCGCAGGAGTTAATATCGTTCATTAGGTGTAAGTTCCACTACCAGTAGTATCATATCCTGTTTTCTCCATTTGTCTTTTAAACGTTTTATATTCCAAACCTTATTTTCGTTCCTTTCACTTCTTTAACTTGTCGTTGTCATTTACCGGGGGGGCTTTATGATTTGAGTTATACGACTTAATTTGTATAACGATTCGATTTGACTCGGTTTACGTCCTACCGACTACCTTTAGGCTTGAAAGGACTACGTAAGACGTAGTGTACATCATCGGTTCCAATATAGCCTCTTACGGTTGATTTGTTGAGGTTGTCCGTCTGTAAGATAACGCGTGGTTGTATCGTTATCCGTTGCTTGATTTAAAGTAGTTATTGGAAGATCTTATGTCTAAGTGCTAAGAATTATTCTTCGGTTCATCTTTCCTAGAATGACTAATGTAGTTCATTTTTCCTAGAATGTCTAATGTAGATAAATCCGTTTGTACGCGGTGTTTATAATTCATTTAAACAAAAAGACGTACCACACTCACTGGAACCGGATTAACGTTTACCTTAGTTTAAAAAACATCTTACATCAATCTCAAGTCGTCGTGAAATTGAAAACCTCGCCTTATAAAACGTTGGATTATCTTATACCGATATTTTTTTAAAGACTTTCTCTTTCCGAATCTGTTGAGAAATATTTAGGGGGGGGTGTTTTTTTTTTCTTTCAGCAGCAGCTTGCTGCTGCAGCTGCTCTGCAATCAACAGCAGCAGCAATAGCTTGCTGCTGCTACTGCTGCTGCTGCTCTGCTTTCAGCAGTAGTATATAGAGAGAGAGAAAAATAAAAGAAAAGGAAAAGGAAGAGGAGAAAGAAGAAAGACAGAAAGATAATAAAATGAAAACATACTTAGGATTTTGCAATAATTTGTAAATATTGATTGAAAAGGGGGGTGAATGTTGGTTTTTTTTGTTTTTTTCCTTTTGTCCATGTGTTGACCTTATGTATTAGCCTTTGGCTTAGGTTGGTTTGACCGTGCTCTTGATTTGCTCATAAACTGATACATCTTTCTCTACTTAAAATAATTAACAAAAAAACAAAAGTAGTTTTTTAAGTTGGGCCTTCTTTAATTCTTGATTTTGTTACTAGCATATCAAATTGAGCTTGAAGCCTCATTTTCTCACTCTTCTATCTATCACTCCAGACTATGTTAATTAGTACTTTGTATACATTATTTGTTATAACTAATCTAATTGTTGTGCCTTTTTCCAAACATTTTTATGACCTATTAGTGAAAATCTAATATTAAGGGACTCCAAATGCAGAAAAAAAATGAAGAGACCCGGCTTGGAAATTGAATTTCAGTTTTTCGATTTTTCTTTCTTAAACACTTCACTTAGTAAGATTCCTACTTGCAAAAAAGAAAAACATAAAATATAGCTTAGTAGCCACAGCCATCTTTCTATTTTTTTTGCATTAATTGGGCATGTTTAGTTTGTACTTTATGGAACAACTGATTTGTTCATTTCCATACTCATTCATGTATATTGTTTGGTGTGACTTTCGCAAACTTATTTAATGTAGAGCTTTCATTTTTCTTGCAAGCCTTCATTTTATACTACTTAATGTTATACTTGCATAGTTCTAGCATGTGACTAAAGCAAACTTCCTTCCACAAATAATCTTTTGAGCATGTATATTATCACTTCTGGTTTACAAATTTTTTTTTTTACACAATTCGTTTGGGTGTAAGTGCCTAAAAAAGGTCGCATATTTTTCCTTTCTTCATTCTGAGGTGCTTCAAGCAAACCAAGCTGAAGATTTGCTTGAGTTCCTTTACATAAAATGGATGGGAAAGAGATAAGAATGGAGTTAGTGGAATTCCACTAAATTGCCTATTTGTAACTTAGCCCAACAGAAAGTGGTATTTGTAGTTTAGTCATCCATAGATGGAATTTCCTACACTGCATCCGATAGGCAAAACCAGTATTCTACATTTCTATACTCACTCATGTATATTGTTTGGTTTGGCTTCCGTGTGTTGATTTAGTATAGAACTTTCCATCTCTTTTTCAAGCATTCGTTTTATAATACAAAATTTCAAGTTTTGGGTTATTGCATCATCTGAAAGTTTTGCAAATGAGCTAATATCCATTTAAATGTATGCGATCTTTTCCCATTGTCAACAGCAAGCTCTGATACTGTTTATTTTCTTTAAAACCTCTGATCCTTGATTGAATCTTTAGATGATAGTGATAAACTAATAATAACTTGGCACATTTGCTTTTTGAGGGGTTGTAAAGAGAAGGTCTGGTGTAGCACCTTGGAAAATTGCTCTTATTTGGGCTAAAAATTTTTTCGACATACATGGCAGTTGGGAATCAATCGCTGTACTAAGTGCCTAGGTTTTGGCGCCAATCTAATCATGTTCGATGATCGGGGGAGTCTGAGCAAAATATATTATATTTATTTTCACTGCTCGGTTTTTGTTACATTGCTATATATAATACTTTTTGTTCTAATTTCTAAAGTCAGGAGTTTCGTCGTATTGACTTTATATTATATACTTTCTAGATGTAATGGAAGTTATTGCATGAGTTATTGCACAAATAATTGAGATGTAATGGAAGTTATTGCCTGAGTTATTGCACAAATAATTGAATATTGCATTCACTTCACAGAATAAGTTTGGTTTTTATTTTGGTTCTTTTTCCTTTTTTTTTTTTCCCTTAATTTGCGAGTATCCTGCTACAAAAAAGAGCCTCAGATTTCGCTTAATATTAGAATTTATGCTTACTTAATTTCAGCTGGTATTTAATTGGGTAGTTACTTCATGTTTAAATAGTTCCAATCAATTCAGGTAGAAAAAACATATTTATAGTTTAGTTCCCTATAAAATTTTCTCTTAATGTATAGATCTTGCAAAATGGAGCTTTCTTTTGCAATATTATCCGAGCCTTTCTCCCTGATTTGTTGTACATAGTTAAGCTTTTTTAGTAATGGTTTCTACATGGAATAGAGAAAGTACTGATTTGAGGTAGATTTATTTTCGTGTAGTTTTTAAAATATTTTATATGTGTAGATTTTACTGCTGCCGTAGAAATTGAAAAAAAGTGATAAATGAATTGTCCACCTTCCTATTCACGTGGTAAAATTCCTTATTTTATGAGTTGCTATCGGACTCTTAAATACCAACCTCTACATAAGATTAATGCTGAATCATAATTTTATCGAAATTTGCAAATTTGAACATTTTATATATGCGCAACCTATTGAAGCTTCAATATTATAATATGCAGCTAACCCTGAAGTATTTTCTTCATTTGAAAGCGTCGATGATAGTCAATACAAGTTATTCTCCTTACCGTGGTGTTCTATGAGAATTATCTTTTCCTGCATACTTTTCTATGAAAATTATCCCTTCCTACATTCTTGCAAGTATTATGCAAATATATAATTGATTTTATTAAAAAAACTGCACAGATGAAATTGCTCTATTTTCCCTTTACTTGCATTTAGGTATTAACTGCTTAATTATTATATTTGTTAAATGTTAATTTGTTAATTTATTCTAATAATGCACAACTAAGTTTTTAATAAAATGTATATTATACGAGTGTAATTTTTATTAACAATTTAATTGTTTAATTGGTGGTATTTAATAAAGTATTCTTTTAATGTTTGGGAATATAAATTTTTTAATTACATGTATGCCTTAAGTTTAGCCAAGTAATTAACGACGGTATCAACCCTTCAAGAAATCTTTTGTGTTTTTCTAATCCTCTTTTTTTTCTACTGCTTTTCATAACTATTTGCTATAAAGAAAAAGTTTTCACGATTATGTTAGGAGGATATTTTAAAGATAATATAATTATTTAGTCTTGAAAAGCAGCAGTTTAGTTGCTATACAGATAATTTTAAGTTATAGTTTTCTAATTCTGTTTTCTGGGTACACCCGATGCATGGATTTTACTAAGTATGAATATATAAAATTTGTTCAATCATATGCCGTGTGTGCTGCAACACATTGGAGTTTGGCCTTAGGACGTAGCTTACCTATTAGATTTGTTAGGCTTTATCCCGATATGGTGTGGTCCACTATATTATTGAACATGTTTGACATATTTGTGATTAGTAAAATCTGTGCTCCTGTTGTATTTAGAAAACTCGGATTGGTTAATTATAAGTTAGATTTAGCTGTATGTTAGCTGAATAGTTGCTTTTCAACACTAAATAATTCTACTATCTTCGCAAATTTATTGTGGTGTGCCTGTGTTACCTCTAGCCTGGCCTGTTCCAAAAGTAAAACATCTACCTGCCTCTTTTCCCTGTCGGTTTCCTATCCTCTGTGATTCCCCAAAGCTCGCAGGTCTGTCACCCTTCCTATCCCCTGTGACCCCGCAAAGCTTGCAGGGCTCGGGGAGTTGTCACAGTATACTGTGCCCCCCCTCCCCACTCACCACCGCCCACCTGTTCCTGCAATTGCAGATCCCATTAGGGCAGGGTGTTGTTGCCCTGGAGATCTGTAGATCCTGCAGGTATCTCTTTCTCTACGATCCGTCTTCTCATGTTGCCGACCGCCTCTTTCCTTTCTCACCTTCCGGTTAGCATTTTTAAATCCAACCCTACAACTTTTTCCACGAAAGGGGAGTTTTATTCAAGTCAATTGGTCGAACATTGTTTTCCAACCTTTTTAAATAGGTTTCTTGCTGATGGAGGTAACCAACAATCAGACTTATGATTTTCACATGATAGAGATTATGCCTTTCAGTTGCTCAGCCCTTCAAGGAACCTTTTGTGTTTATCGAATCCTCTTTTTTTCTACTACTTTCCATAACTATTTGCTATCAAGAAAAAGTTTTCACGATTATGTTAGGAGGATATTTTAAAGATAGTAGAATTATTTAGTCTTGAAAAGCAGCAGTTTTGTTGCTATACAGATAATTCTAAGTTACAGTTTTCTAATCCTGTTTCTGGATACGCCCGCCGCATGGATTTTGCTAAATATGAATATATAAAATTTGTTCAAGTATATAGGGTGTGTACTGCAACATATTGAAGTTTGGCCTCAGGACGAAGCTTACCTATTAGATTTGTTAGGCTTCATCCCGATATGGTGTGGCCTACTATATTATTGAACATTTTTAACATATTTGTGATTAGTAAAATTTGTGCTCCTGTTGTATTTAGAAAACTCAAATTGGTTAATTATAAGTTAGATTTAGCTGTATGTTAGCTGAATAGTTGCTTTTCAACACTAAATAATTCTACTATCTTCACAAATTTATTGTGGCATACCTGTGTTACCTCTATCCTGACCGCAAGTGTTAGTTCGAAGGAAAAAATTTGAGCATTCAATTTACAACTGAGATTTTCTTAGATAGGAAAGATAGATGTATATTCTTTCATAAATGGTAACAGTCGATAAATATAATATCTCTATTAAATTGTATGGGAATTGTATACTTTCACAATTAACAAAATTTATATTTAGATGTTGTTTTCATATATATATTAATCAACGAAATTAGTGTATTTTATTTGCCGCATATGTTATCACCAATCTGTTGTGCCTCAGACAATCACTGAATTTCATATTTTTGCAAATCAATAATTGAAACACCCTCGGGAATAACGATTGCAATTTGGTTTCCCCATACTAGCAATCTGACCAGAAGTCAATATTACGGTCGTTGCTCAATATATAAAAAGTTCTCCATTAGAAGATTTCTTTGGCTTAGTATTTCCCTCTACCAAAAAACAGAAGGTCTAAAGGATCTTCCTTCCTTCATTGGTCTTCTTCTATGATAGAACAAGGCATGATATGTAGATGGCAAACCCGTGAGATTATTGGTGTATGAACGTTAGGATGCACCGGGGGCAACCAACCAATATATTTTTAGCAATAATTAAAGTGAATTAATTATAAAAGTTTAGAACATCGCGTGTTAAGCTTAAAAGTTTAAGGATTTAAGTGAAAAATTTGCTGATATTTCAAGGTGTAGTAGTGCAATTAATATACTCACTGTATTTTAAAAACAAAGACATGAGAACAAAAAAACTTTGGTCCTTCTAAAATTTACTGCAAGTTAAGCAGAAATAGTTGAAATGATACATCACTTTTTCATTAATAATACGTCAGTATTTAATCAACTAGATTAAGTTTCTAGGACTTGATCGCAATAATTTTAAAAGTTCAAACAAAAAAGTACAACAAATAAAAGTTAATTTAAAGACCAAAGTGTCACCTACCTCAAAGTTTGAGGAGTAAACATGTAATTTGCCATTTATTTTGGGGACCAGACAAAAGTGAATAGGGGCCTAGCATTCTTGAGTAGATGCTTAATTAACTTTGGAATTCCCGGTTGCTATATTTTCTTTTATCTTTTCCCAACCATAGTTACAAGTCGATAAAATAAACAAAGAAAACATATAGTTAAGTTTACCTCTTATTATAAGAAAAAGCCTTTATGTAATCTATATAATTTTTTTTGTTAATTAGTATATCTTAGATTTGGATAATGTACTTACAATTTTCAACACTAAATAATAGTGTTGCTTTGGTTTGTTTTTTTTTTTTTTAAATGGGGATTCCATCGGCGAATTTTGTTTTCCAAAACGAATAACATTAAAAAAAACATTTCCCTATTTCCAGTAAATTTTACAGTTGTAAGTAATTCGGTTGACTCTATTTCTGCAAAAATTATCTGCATTGGTTTTCGTTTTCTTTTACTAAACTATTATATTCTATATCCAAATAATTCAGCTATACTGTTCATCATCGAATAATTCAATTACCTCTATGATGTTTATAGTGTTAAACAATTACGCTGCTTCTACTTTGGCAGCAAGGAGTTCCAACTGTTATAAACTGGGTGGTTCTTAAGCAACTTCACCTGTTATCAACTGGTCCATTCCCAAGTTATCCTTTCTATCAGGATCAGGCCTATTGGTGAGCCATTTATTTATAAGCTTTAAACTCTTGGGTTTTGCATCACCTAATTTTTTTGGTGCTTTTCCTCTCCACCCTTTAGTATTACTACAATTACGTTGTTTCTACTTTAACAGCAAACAACTCCAACTATTATAAACTAGCTGGTTCTCAAGCAGCTTCAACTGCTATAAACTGCCTTATTCCTATGTTGTCCTTTCTTTCATAATCAGTTTTATTGGTTAGCCATTTATTTATAAATTTTAAACTCTTGGGTTTTGCATCCCCTAATTTTTTTGGCGGTTTCCCTCTCCACCATTTAGTATTACTATTTGCTCTCACTATGTTCTACATGTCTTTACACTGTTAACCGTATGAGAGAAAGAGAGAGAGAGAGAGAGAGAGAGAGAGAGAGAAAGTGAGAGAGAAATAGAGGGGGGGGAGGGGGGAGAAAGAAATGTTAGTTGAAAACCAACTCAAAACATCAGGTAGCGAATTTTGGAGTTCATAATGCAGTTCTCTTCTCTGGGTTATTTGGTCAATTCAAAAAGTTATTTAGCTATTGCTAAAGTTCTCCAACAGGTCGAGTTTTTCGACCTACAACTTTTCCCACAAAGGGGTGTTTTATTCAAGTCAATTGGCCGAACATTGTTTTCCAACCTTTTTCAATAGGTTTCTTACTGATGGAGATAAGCAACAATCAGATTCAGAAATCACAACATGTATAGGAATTCCTACAATTCACCTGTTCCAAAAGTAAAACATCTGCCTGCCTCTTTTTCCTATCCGTTCCCTGTCCCCTGTGATTCCGCAAAACTCACAGGTCTGTCACCTTTCCTGTTCCCTGTGGCCCTGCAAGCTTGTAGGGCTCGGGGAGTTATCACAGTATGCTGTGCCCCATCCCCCCCCCCCACTCACCACCACCCACCTATTCCTGCGATTGCAGATCCCATTAGACCAGAGTGTTGTCGCCCTGGAGATCTGTAGATCCTGCAGGTATCTCTCTCTCTGTGCTCCGACTTCTCATGTTGCCAGCCGCCTCTTTCCTTTCTCACCTTCTGGTTAGCATTTTTAAATCCAATCCTACAACTTTTTCCACGAAGAGGAGTTTTATTCAAGTCAATTGGTCGAACATTATTTTCCAACCTTTTTCAATGGGTTTCTTGCTGATGGAGATAAGCAACAATCAGATTTCGACATCGCAACATGTATAGGAATTCCCACAATTCACCTGTTCCAAAAGTAAAACATCTACTTGCCTCTTTTCCCTGCCGGTTACCTATCCCCTGTGGTTCCACAAATCTCGCAGGTCTGTCACCCTTCCTGTCCCCTGTGGCCCCGCAAAGCTTGCAGGGCTCGGGGAGTTAACACAGGTTACTATGCCCCTGCCCCCCCCCACTTACCACCACCCCCCCTGTTCCTACGATTGCAGATCCTATTAGCCCAGGGTGTTGTCGCCCTAGAGATCTGTAGATCCTGCAGGTATCTCTCTCTCTACAGTACGACTTCTCATGTTGCCGATCGCCTCTTTCCTTTCTCGCCTTCCGATTAGCATTTGTAAAGCCAATAGGAGGGTTACTGAGATGTTGAGGGGATGCAGTTAGGCATGAAGAACGTCAATCAACTACACCGGTGCTATTCTTTTGCATTTTCTTAGCCATAACTTTGTGTCCTCATTAGTGCCTCTTGCACAAAATAGTCCCAAGGATTCAAAATTCATATTCAGGAATACAAGGTTTATGGTATTTGATTCAAGGTATGCGATTAAGAACAACTGAATTTTATAGGGAGCGAAATTGTCCTGTTTGGGATACACATCAAAAGTGGATAGGCTGCTTTGCCCTTTTATTGCTTTCATGCTTTTAGGTATAAACTCTACCAAACTTAAGTAGTTTCAGGCAGAACCTCCGTATGTATTGATGCTACTTTGCTTTACACATTAGTTTGCAATAATTATAAATGCATACTTTTCCCGCTCTCACCTGTTGATGGTTGTTAAATTCTTATTTATTTACAACAGGCTCTGACTTTTGGTTCTTACATTCGTGTTGCGTCATTAATTTTGCTTCATTCTTAAATGGATGCTGCATCAATTAGTCGAGAAAATAGGAAACGGCGAAAAATTATTCTTAGCCGCCGGAGAAATAAAGGAGTTATTCAATCTCTTGCATCCGCGCAGTCAACAAATATAGACTCTACTATTGTAGACTATACAATTGCGTCGGTTCCTCATGTAATTCCGCCGCATTTTTCTAATCAATCATATCTTGGTTTACCGCAATATGAGTGCCAATCATGTGGAGCATTGCTTTGGTATAATGAGAGAATTTATAAATGTCAAAATGAAAAAGTACCAAGGTTTTCGATGTGCTGCCAAGAAGGCCGAGTCTATGTGCCGTTGCTGCGTGAAACACCTCATGCATTAGAAATTTTATTGGATTATCAAGTGGGGGGATTGTCTAGGAAATTTAGAGATAATATCAGAGTATACAATTCTATGTTCGCATTTACCTCAATAGGCGCCAAGGTTGATACAGAAATTAATAAGAGACCAGGCCCATATGTCTTTAGAATTAATGGTCAAAATCATCATATAATGGGTTCTCTTCTTCCGACTGATGGACACCGCCCCAAATTTGCTCAGCTCTATATTTATGATACTGAGAATGAGATCTCCAATAGGATACGAGCAATTGACATTGACAGTGGTGTTGAGAAAATTAGTAGGAACATTGTGGCTGATTTAATTAAAATGTTTGATGATCATAATGTAATTGTTAAAGCATTTAGAATGGTAAGAGATCGTTTTGTGCATAATGATTTTATACCTGTAAGGTTACGATTAATTGGAGCACGTGGGGAATCCTTACAGCAATATAATTCTCCTTCATGCGCCGAAATTGCTGGTCTAATTGTTGGTGACTTAGGCAGTGTAGATCGGCAACGTGATATTATTGTTGAGCATAAAACAGAAGGCTTAAAACGTATTAGTGATTTGCATCCTTCTTTTATGGCTATGCAATATCCAATTTTATTCCCCTATGGTGAGGATGGTTTTAGTCTTGGCATACGATGCAGAGAGACATCCCGTAGAAAAACAAATTCTCGGCAGTGTATTACAATGCGGGAGTTTTATGCTTACCGAATCCAAAATAGATTAAGAGAAGGGAAGACATTGGTGCGTGGTGGAAAACTTTTTCAGCAATATATTGTCGATGCTTTCACCTGTGTTGAAGAAGAAAGGCTGCAATACATTAGAAGAAATCAAGCAAATCTTAGAACTGAAATATATAAAGGTATTAGAGACGCTGTTGTTGAAGGAGATGTAGATGGTAATGCTATTGGTAAACGAATTATATTGCCTTCAAGTTTTACTGCGGGTCCTCGCTATATGGTACAAAATTATCAAGATGCCATTGCTATCTGCAGACACTCAGGGCCTCCTGATTTATTCATAACGTTTACCTGCAATGCACAGTGGCCTGAAATTAGAGATGGCCTGCAATTTATTAATGGCCAAAAAGGTGAAGATCGACCGGATATTATTAGCAGGGTGTTTAAGCTAAAATTGGAAGTTTTAATGGATGATATTAAAAAGAACCAATATTTTGGCAAATCTGTGGCTGGTATGTCGCTATACAATTTATGTTGGCCTCAATTTTACAATTAACTTTATTGTTTCTTTATTGTATTTGCGCCATTAATTTTTTACCTCTGCCATTTCCCTGCAGAGTTATATACTGTTGAGTTTCAGAAGAGGGGCCTTCCTCATGTTCACATGCTAATATGGTTACATCCAGAGCATAAATATCTAACAACTTCAGAGATAAATGCAATTATATCTGCAGAAATACCTGATCAAATTAATGATCCAATCGGTTATGCATCAGTTGCTAAATTTATGATACATGGTCCATGTGGATTAGCTAAACCAGGGGCCCCATGTATGATCAAAGGCCGCTGCTCAAAACATTATCCAAAAGAATATATAAATGAAACAGTTATATCTGAGGATGGATTCCCTATATACAGAAGAAGGAATAGCCACCTTCGAGTGTTGAAAGCTGGTATTGAACTTGACAATAGATTTGCTGTTCCTCACAACTTGCAATTGGTTATCAAATATCAGGCTCATATTAATGTTGAATGGTGTAACAAGTCAAGACTAATAAAATATTTATTCAAGTATATCAATAAAGGTCCAGATAGATCTGCAGTAGTTTTAGAAAATAATGTCCATTATACTGATGGGACTAATGAAAAGCAATACAAAAATATTGATGAAATCAAGCAATATTTAGATTGTAGATATTTATCAGCATATGAGGCAATTTGGAGATTATTCCAATTTGAAATCCACTTTAGGCATCCATCTGTCGAGCGGTTAACTATTCATCTACCGATGATGAATAACGTAATATATCATGGTGCTCAAAATTTAATTAACGTTCTCAATCGTCCGAATGTTGAGAAAACAATGTTTACGGAATGGATGCAAACCAATCTCAATTATAACGACGCTCGGCAATTAACATATGCTGAATTCCCAACTGAATGGGTTTGGCATTCAACTGATAAATTTTGGTCGAGGCGAAAACAAGGATACCGTATCGGCAGAATAGTTTACATTCATCCAAATTCTGGAGAGCTATACTTTTTACGCATGCTTTTGAATATAGTTAGAGGACCAAGAAGTTATGCAGAGATTAGAACTGTACACGGCGTCGTACACGAAACGTTTCGTTCTGCATGTGATGCCCTCGGTTTACTTGGCGATGATAAAGAATGGAGAGAGGCATTTGGAGAGGCTTCACAGTGGTCAGGCTCGGTTGAACTCAGACAATTATTTGCAACATTGGTGATTTACTGTGAAGTGGCGGATCCTCTTAAATTATGGAATGAATACTGGGAATTAATGGCGGATGATATATTATATAGGCTAAAACGTGCTTTGGGTGTAGAAAATCTCCGAATACCTCAACTCGAACTTCAGAACCACGTCCTATTTGAGTTGGAAGTTATATTCAACAAAAATAGTTGCTCACTTACACAATATAATCTGCCGATTCCGAATAGGTTGATTGTTGACGGATTAAATAATAAATTATTGGCGGAAGAATTGGATTACAATAGAACCGAATTATTACAGGAATATTCGGAACTCTTTGATGGATTAAATAGTGAGCAGAAAATCATATATGATGCCGTCCTACGTTCTGTATATCAAAATATTGGAGATCTTATATTTGTTTATGGCCATGGCGGGACGGGTAAAACATACCTTTGGAAAACTATAATTGCAAAATTACGTTCTGAAGGAAGAATAGTTTTAGCTGTTGCTTCCTCAGGTGTTGCATCACTCTTATTGCCCGGGGGAAGGACTGCCCATTCAAGATTCAAAATTCCTATCAAAATTGATGATTGTTCTATTTGTGAAATTAAGAAAGGCACACACCTTGCAAATTTAATTGCACAAACTTCTTTAATTATTTGGGATGAAGCTCCAATGAATCATAAAAATTGTTTTGAAGCTTTAGATAAATCCCTAAAAGATATTATGGTGACAGATGAACCAAATATGTGTAGTGAATTGTTTGGAGGAAAAACTATTATTTTAGGTGGAGACTTTAGACAAATCCTTCCAGTTGTTGTTGGCGGAACTAAGCAAGATATTTTAAGCGCGTCACTTACAAGATCATACATATGGAGTAAGTGTAAAATCTTCCGGCTTTCTACGAACATGAGATTACTTCGAGGCTCGATACATGGCACAATGGACATTTCTTTATTAGAATTTAGTCAATGGGTGCTTGATGTTGGTGATGGCAAAATAAATGCCGTGAAATTAGAAGATGAAGAAGAACCAACTTGGATCAAAATTCCTGACGACCTGCTGATAAAGGTTAGCAAAAATGGTATCGAAACAATAGTTTCAGAAATATATGATCATATTGAGGAAAACTACAATGACCCTAATTATCTGCGGGATAGAGCTATCATTACACCTAGGAATGAAAGCGTCGATAAGGTCAACAGTTACGTACTCTCTTTGTTACAAACTGAGGGCCGATTATATTTAAGCTCGGATTCAATATGTGGCTCATCAAAAAATGCAGAAGAGAATAGCTTACTTTATCCGGTGGAATTTTTAAATTCTTTAACATTTAATGGAGTTCCAAATCATGAATTACTTCTAAAAGTGGGGAGCCCAATTATGCTACTTCGTAACATCAACCAAAGTGCCGGTTTGTGTAATGGGACTCGATTAATTGTAACTCAACTGGCTCCTAGAGTTATTGAAGCACAAATCTTTACAGGCAACCATATCGGCGAGAAGGTTTATATACCCCGCATAGTAATGAACGTGACAGAATCTAAATGGCCATTTGTACTCAAAAGGAGACAATTCCCGGTTCGGGTTTCTTATGCAATGACTATTAATAAAAGTCAAGGTCAAACATTGCAAAAAGTAGGCATTTATTTATCGCATCCTGTTTTTTCACACGGTCAACTTTATGTCGCAATTTCTCGAGTTACTTCACGAAATGGATTAAGAATTCTTATCGAAAAAAAAGACAAAGAACCTGAGGGGTATACAAGAAATATAGTTTTTCGTGAAATATTTGAAGATTTACAATAATATAATCAGGTTTGCTTACATTTCTTTGAGAATTTAAAAAAAAAACATATTGCATTATTTTTTCCATAATATTAATGTTTCTCTCATGTTTAAACAGATTCTTCCTCCTGCAATGGAAAATGTTCTTTTATCACAGTTATCACTGCACCAGCAAGCTTGCAAAATCAAAGTTCGTATCTGCCGGATCTGGGAATCAACTACCCCATATTTGAAGGGAGATATTTTCAGTCTAGATTGTCTATTGGTAGATAAGGAGGTACTGAATTTCCCCCCCGGCGTCACAATTTTTACGATATGTTCTCTATTTTTCCGTTGTATATTCTTTTATCACATATTTTGTTTTTTTTTACTAGGAGTTTTCCATGCAAGCAACAATACGCAAGCAAGATGCAGAAGACCTTAAATGTCGAATTACAGAAGGCAAGGTGTATGTAATAGAGAAATTTGGCGTTATTCCAACAAGGAAAAAATTTGTGGCTGTCGATCGTTATTACATGATTCAGTTAAGTAAGTCGACACAGCTTACTGAAGTTGAAGATGATTCGGAAGGAATTCCGTTACACAGTTTTAATTTCTCTACGTTTTACGAAATTAATAAGAAACAATACAACGATTCCATTTTAACAGGTACCATTTGTTGCAAATATTATTTACTTTCATGAATACTTATGTATATCTAATAATTACACATGTTATACTGCGCAGATGTTGTTGGGAAAATTACGGCTATTGGTGAAATAACTCACAGATATATTGGCCAAGTCCTCACTCCAATCAGAAATTTAGAAATAGAAGATTTAGAGTTAGTGATTCATATTTGCAAATCACTTTATTTCATCAGACTTCATTACTGCTGTTAAATTAATATAATTTATTTTGCAGTAAAAACACTATACCAGCGACGCTATGGGATGGATTTGCGACGGATTTTGATGAACCAAATATTTACGAGGAAAAGAAAACTGCTCCTATAATCATAATTCTTGCTGGAATGACAGTTCGAACGTTTAGAGGTTAAGACATAAACATATAAGTTTAAATTAAAATGGCATTATTATATATATTGTTGACCTATTATTTCACTTTTCCCCACTACTTCAATATAGATAAGGTACATTTATCGACATGCTCAGCATCGAAGATATATTTTAACCTCAAAATTCCTGAAGTCCTGGAATTCCTGATTAGGTTTGCCGATATATAAAATTTTCTTTAATTTCCGAACCTTTAATGCATTTTATCACTATACACATTTTTATTTAACGCAGGCAAGGCGAAGAACCTAATGCAATCCAGCGCATAACTTATGGTGGACAAAAAATCATTTCTCCTCTAGAAGAAATGTGCCAAAATAGAAAAATAATTGCTGAATTACTAAACCTAGACCTTTCTGATGCTGAAGTAAGTTTATAGTCAGATACCAAGATAAAAACTTTTCTACTTTCACTATTTGTCAATCTAATTCGTTTTCCTATATTCTGTCTGTGAATAGGATGTAAAGTTCACATGCGAAGCTAAAATTGTTGAAATCGATACCTCCTATGGGTGGTGGTATAAAGCATGCCATAATTGTAAATCAGCCATGAAGGCATGTGATGATACATTCTGGTGTGCCCGTTGCGGTAACAACGATCAATCTCCTGTTCCATGGTGAAATTCTCTATTTCTTTAAAATCAGTAACCCTAAACCAGATTATTATACTGATGTTAATATCTAATTCTTCTATTGTTTACAAAATTAGGTATAAATTAAGCGCAATTGTTGAAGACTCCAGCGGGGTAGCCAATTTTACCATATTCGGTCGATTGGTTCAAGATCTTATACGTATACCTGCACAAATTTTAGCAACGGCTCCTAATTCGGATAAGTTTACACTTCCCGTGGTAATACAAACAATTATAAACCAAACACACATTTTCCAAATTATGGCTGATTCACAAAGATTCAGAACAAGCACTCCATCCTTTAAAGTTCTTAAAATTTTTACGATCAACAATGATGCAAAAGATAAAAGACAAAACAAAGATAATATATTTATAAAATGTGAAGATCAAACATACTTATCTACAAATAAAAAACAAAGTCAGCCAGAATATTTGGAGGAAATCTCTCCAGCTCTAGCCACTTCTTCGAGGTTAGTTTTTTTATTTGTATATGTTTTTTATTACCGGAAATAAACTTTGAACATTTCCTATTGATACCAAAATTGTTGGATTTATTTCTGTAACAGTTCAGCACGACCATCTGATCAATTATGTGAAATTCCACACAGTTTAACACAGTTATCCAATCAACTATGTGAAATACCACATGAGAAGAGGCGCCGTCTTAGGTATAACCCTTCCCCCACCCCCCAAATTACTTATATGCCTTGGAGAAAACATGCCTTTCTTACGTTTACACCATCGCTACCATTCTTACTTGCCCTTCGTAAGTTATTAGATCGTTCCGAACGTTGAAGAGGGCCTAGAAATACTAACATTCTATGAATATCTTTGCAGTTCATATGATCTTGGTGAAGACTCTTCAAACAAGTAATCAAGGATTATCTGCAAATATATGCTGCTTTCTAATTGCAGGACTCAACAAACCTATGTTGTATTAAATATAGTATGTTTATGCTAGACAATATTTATAGTCCAATACTATGTACTTTCAATGTGTGTGTGAATCCTCACTCAGTTGCTATATTTTACCCGTATTCTTCATGGAATCTTTAATCATACAACTGAATTATGTTTTCCAAACACCAATCTTTACTTTGCTCGATTGATTCAACGCCCTCATGAAGTTCTATTGTTCTCAATTTTATAAGTTGATTCAAATACAATATACCCTGAATTCCTGAATATGCATTCCAAACTCTCAAAACTATTTAGTCCGGGAGGCGTTAATTGTTTACCTAAATTCTAAATCATCTAGCTAAAATCAAAATTTCCAACTCAAAATTATCTAGCTAAATTTTGGTGTATGAAAATAACATAAAGGTGCATTAGTTTGCTCTATACCTGTAACCGTCAAACCAATAGAGTTCTCAGAGGTTTATGTAAAAACAGCATATTTACTTTTGCTGTATTTCTCAAATTTGACAATTCCTACATATAGTAAATTCTTGAATATAAATTTAGAATCCTCAAAATGATTTTGTACGGAACAACCTAATATCAAAACAAAGCCCTATCCGAGAAATTCAAAAGTATAATACCCGTGTAGCTTATTAATTACTTTATCTCAACGATCCTCATATTTGAGGGAAAAACACGAATGTAAGATAGCTTGCGAAGGAGCCACGTTGCCAACTAAGGTATGAGCCAATAGGGGCTTGCCGTGTGTCCTAAAAAAGTTTGGATGCACCCATTACAACATAAATCGACTCTAAATATTGATGATCAAACATAAGTTTTTATAGAATAATACATTATTTAAATATTTTATATTATATATTTTATTTTATTTTATTTTATAATATTAATTATTAAGGGTAGACTCTAACCATTACCTTGGGAGTCAGATTTTTTTTTAAGAAAGTTGGACNGGATAGTGTACGGATCCAAGGAGCTTTTCACTAGAGCTATCATCGAGAAGCTATATAACCATTGGGTGCAGAAGGTTAAGGTGTGAGAGCCACTCACTGGCTTGTTTAGGAAGTCGTTAGGTTTCAACCTAGTCCAGGAATTAATAATATTATCATAGGAAACCTTTATACCTCGTTATGCGTTTCGTAACGAAGTTCACACTACCGTTTACTAATATTGAGTTGGAATCTCGACCATTTTAAAGTAAGAGAAGATTGAAGGTTGATAGTAACAGGGCCTGTCGGTTGGTGAGAGAAAGGGAAGAAAATCTCGCGTAGTTCGATGGATTTTGGAAGCGACGGTCGCCCTGTGGCGGTATAAAAAAGTGTTAGAGGAAAGGTTACCATTGATTCAAACGCCAGAAGAGTGTTCGTGGATAGGGTTTACGAGAAGAGAGTTTGTTGTTGGTTGTTAGTAAGAGCCTATTTCAGAAGTTTTTCACACCGAGATAGCAGCGTTAATCACTCCGTTGAGATGATGATGCCCACCAGTGATATTGAAATGAAAGCCAACGTGGTTATCAATCGTTTCAGGATTTAAACAGGGTAAAGAGTATTAAAAGTAAGGTATGTAGTAGGTCGTGTTCGTTTTTTGAAAAAAAGAGTTCGAGAACAAAATCGAATCTGACGTAGCTGCGGTACGAACACTCTAGCGTTTGGAAAGGGCAACATACGAGATAATAACTAGACCGTTCGGAAAATACCAGTTTTAGTAGTCTTTGTGTGTGGGTATAAGAGAAGAGTTTCACTGGCGAATAAACAACTAGTAATATCTGATTAACGCGCTCACAGCAGAATGGCTCGGGAGGGTAGGGTTGTTAACGATATTAGGACACGAGTGGAGGGCTGCACAGGTGTTCTTTAAGCTACTAGAAAAAGAATAGAAGAAGGGATGGTATTTGAAGCCTAAGTTAATGCTCTCCCGATCAAAGAAGAGAGTGGTGTCACAGAACGGATGTCACGCAGTGACGTCTAGAGAGAACGTTTACTTTGAATCTAGAGAGGAAACGCTCGACTAGATCAGAGAGGGATTAGAGAGATTACAAGGATGGTTAGAATTTGACTCTTCATTTACTCAGTCCGTTACTATTGTCCAATGAATGGCAAGGGTAGTAGGTCAATTATCATGACGAAAGGCCTAGTCAATTTGAGGAGAAGGCCAAGAACCGCTTCAGGAGCAGATCGTCTAGTAGCTATAGCATCCGGTGTAGAAACTCCGCAGAGTCGGTGGGAGACTCACGGAAGAGGACGCAAACGGAGAGGAGACGTAGGAGCTCGTGCAGCGCTTACCGCCTCTCCCACGGGAGGTCGAAGAAGTCGAGCCGCGACTACGAGCAATCGGTTGTTTTGAGCAACCGGTAAGCCAAACGGTCGGACAGCTCGTCGCTCGAGTCCTACGGCCTTCGGTGTTGCAGCCGGTAGCACGACACTACCAACCCATTAAGAAAGATACTAGTTATTTAACGAAGAGGCGACAACATATCTGACTGTTCAACTGACTCTCTACTTCCTTATATACTGCACCGTAACCACCTCTAAATCTTGGTGACGAAAATTCCTATAAAAGTCCTTTATGTAGTGATTGACAACTGAACTGGGGCACTCAGGTATATCTACCATTGCCCAGTCGAGAGAGCATAAAGCGCGCTGTATATAAAATATAAATATATTAAATATATATTATATAAATATCTATATTTATTTATTAATATATATCTCTCTCTCTCGATCCAACCATGAGGCATGACGGTTCAACAAAAATTACTACGCCGAAGGTTTAGTTATTAGCCGAGGCAATCTGAACTAGATGTAATAATTTTCGTAAATCTTTGATTTAAAGTATTAAAAAGCTGTAGTAAACCGATCACTAGTTTTCCAGAATTTTACCTGTTAAAATTACCATCTACACTACGCAAACACTTAAATTGCCAAATTTTGTTAAGTTTAGACTACTTTAAATATATTTTTAAAATAAAAGTTAGCAAGTAAAAATCTGATGAGTAAACTATTCATTTACTACGGCTTTATAATACTTTAAATCAAAGGTTTATGAAAGTTATCACATCTAGTTCAGATTGTCTCGGTGTAGTAACTTTTGTTGAACCATCGTGCCTCGGGAGATATGATAGCTATCATATGGTCGGATTGATATATATATATATATGCTGTCGTGATTCATGATCTTGTTCATGATCTCGCTCAATTTGTTGCAGGTGAAGAATGTTCAAGCATTGCCAAAGTTGTCAATAGAAGAGACATATATCCTACGACACGTTATTCATCTTTTATCTGCACAATAGAGATAACACCATCGGTTCTAGAGATCCTCAATATAGTCAAAAAGTTGAGAACCTTTTACTTCCTCAAATCACATCCTTTTATGCAGATAGGAAAGGAAGATATGATGCTGAAGATTCTTCAAACTGTTTTCTCTAGTATGAAGCTTCTAAGAGCACTTTATCTTAAATACTACCCGATCAAAGAATTGCCAAATTCAATTAGTAATCTTAGACACCTAAGGTATCTCAATTTGTCATATACAAACCTTGAAACACTGCCACAATCTATTGGTTTTTTGCAGAATCTGCAGGTTTTGGACTTGCAAGGATGTCGATTTTTAAAAGAATTACCAGACTCCATCGGTAATCTCTCCAATATACTAACACTGAATCTTGAATGTTGCACAAGCTTTGTCTCCCTACCAAATTCCATTGGTCATTTAAAGAGTTTGCAAACCTTAAACCTCACATCTACCAGAATAAAAAAGTTGCCCGAAAGTGTATGTTGCCTCTCAGATCTTCGATCAATTAATCTAAGACATTGTTACTTTCTACGCGAGCTCCCGGAGAACAAGAAAAACACGGAAAGCCTCACATGTCTTTGCACGAGTCATTGCCATAAATTAACGCGCATGCCAGCTAGACTTGCACAGGGAAGCTATTTTCGAGAACTACTGCTCTTTGACCTTTGCGAAAAGAGCGAATGTGGCCTCAAGGAGCTCAACAGACTTAACCTTGAAGGCGTCCTAGGCATTGCTAGCCTAGAAAATGTGAAGAATTTTCAGCAGGCTAGAGAGGCTAACTTAATAGAAATGGATGGTCTTCACTCATTAGGGTTGGCATGGGACCTGGATACTTACAAGAAGAAAATGGAAGCTTACGCGCGCACTGACGTAGAAGGAAGAAGCAGACAAGGTCTGATCAATGCACTTGCGGTAGCCGAACAAGTCCTCGACGGCCTCCGACCGCATGAAAATTTGACCCTACTTAAGATATGTCGCTACCCGGGCAAAAATTTTCCAAAATGGTTGGAGTCCAGTCTTCCAAATCTTGTTGAGCTTTACTTATCTTCTTGTTTCAGATGTGAGACCCTCCCAAGAACAAGTCAATTGCATAACCTTGAGATCCTTTATCTAGAGAAGCTTCCCGCCGTCAATTCTCTTCCGCCGCTCGGGCAGTTGCCTGCTCTTAAAGTCCTGCATCTCGTTGCTCTCCTAGCAGTCAAGAGCCTGGGCTCAGAGTTCTACGGTACAGGTGATGATGCATTCCCAGTATTGGAGAACTTGAGTCTAGAACACATGCCCGGGTTGGAGGAGTGGTGTGAAGCGTCAGCTGCGCAACAACGATCTTTTCCTCGTCTGTCGGAGTTGAGGCTACTAGACTGCCCAAAACTGAAAGAACTGCCCTCGTCTTTTCCGTCCGTCGAGCAGCTGTATTTGTGCGTTAATAGCGATCTGCTGCTCTCTCCTCTCCCACGCGGCGCATTTCCAAATCTCAAGATTGTGCACTTGGCAAATTCCTATGACCCTGCTCGACCATCTGTTCCACGAATTCTCCTTGAGCGCTTAACATACGTAAAATGTCTGGACTTCTATTGGTGGGATCCCACGGACGATGATGATCTAGTCTTCATCAGATGCATTTCGGAACTCCCGTAGCCTTTTGCTTTGGAATATTGCACTACTTATATTCGTCTCAAGGAAAAATAAAATAAAATATGGCAATCAATACAATGGCCATAAAAGAAATTAAGAAAATGTGTTGATGTTTGACGGTCATTACGTTTATTCTTCTGCAAGTTTGTATTTTATGACTTTGTGTTTAGAAAATTTGTTTTCGTGGGTACTTTTCTAATATCAGTCCAATCATTGCTCAGTATCTATC
>NW_017890995.1:0-28013 GCF_001540865.1 Ananas comosus
TTATTTCGACGCTTATGCGTTGGTGCCGCATCGGATAAACGTTACGAAAGGTCAAAGTAAGTTTATGGGCAAAAATGGCTAATAGGGTTCGTTATGCGCAGGAAGAACGAAGCATCTAAAAAATCCCAAAAATCATCGGAGCATCTTTGTAAGCCTACGAGGGGTGGTGCTTTTCAAACTCATTGAAATTCTCTCTATGCCTAATGTGTCATTCTTTGAGCATCATGTTCTATATATTGTTGCATGCATTTTAGGTTAAAAGTAATGATGAAATGTGATGATTGCATGATTTGTGAGGCACAACTTGCATAATGAAGATGGTTGAAGAACCTAATAATGTCAAAACCCTAGATGTATGCATGATGGAAAAATGCTGAGTACCACAAGTGAGCAAAAGAACAGATGGACCAATGACATAGATCGAGTGGCATTTGGAAATGTAAAGTAAAGAGACACTAGAGTAGTGTGAGCGTAAAGAACCAATGTAATGTAAAGAATGCTGAAAGTGATAATGCTTAAGTTAACGCAATGTGGGAAGTAAAGAAGTGAAATGCTAGAGGTAGCCAAAAGTAAGAATTGTAAAGATATATTGCTAGAGTTAGCAAAAGTAAAGGACAATGTAAGAATGTGATTGCATGATGTTTGCAACTAGAGTGATGTAAAGAACACTAGAGTAGTTGTTAAAGTCAAAGATTGAACTTATAATCCTATTGAGTTAAGGATATGATTCATAACTTGCGCATGAGTTCCGTGCTCGAGGGCGGATCGCTCCCCCTCGGGCGATCAGCTCCGGAGTTATGCATCCGGGTTGGAAGTAGACCGCAGTAAGACGGGTCATAGCTGGTGAGTTCCTGCGATGATTGACTTAATGTGAAGCAAGTTAATGTGGCGAAACCCCCGGCTAGCCTTAATGATTTAAGAGCAAGAGTAAAGAAACAAAGTGTTAAAGTGCAAAAGACTAAAGACATGCATAACACTGCATTTATTTAATGTGAGCATTTTCTGGCTTTTGTTCAGGCATATTAAATCATGTATAGTTCTGTTACTACTGTACCTATCCTTTCTATTATGCTGAGTTGATCCTAGTGGAAAGTCTTGATGTTGAGACCAACACTGGGAACTTTGTTGTAGTCTCACCCACTATTTCCATAGAGCCGGCAGAGCGCGAGCCGGGCGAGCGAACGCGGAGTAAGGTATTGCCGCCTTAGTCAGAGGCCACGTTGGGTTACATTTTGTAGTAAAGTTACCTTAGATACTTTTGTATTTGATGATTAGTGATGTAAGATAGAATGTAAAGTTTATTTTGAGTAAAAAGGTGATGTAGTAGAAAGACATGACGAAAATAGATGTAATGAATGTAAGGATTCGATGAATGTAAGAGATGGATGCAATGTATATGATCTAAAATGATCTATTACTTGTGAATGTTTAGTTTCCTTTTTCTCTTCCACTATGGCTATTGCCTTACCCTCGTGTAAGCGTTTGTGTATGTTTCCGCTAGTGCATTCTTGTTTGATTTGATGTACATGTGATGAGCCTTGGGCGGACAGGGGAAACTCTGTCCGTTCGGCGTCTGTTTGACGTGCTCGGGTCGGGCCAAATTGGCATCGGTCCCGGGGCGTGACACAAAGAACTCTTCTTTGCATTTACTTCCCCTTCAGGGAATGCGTTCCAAATCAATCATCGACATTGCCTAAAAGCAATATCACCAGTCCATCGCTTCATCGTGATTGCTCTAACTCCGCACCGACTTTTTGCTCTAAGTGAGATGGCCCACTTCGGCACATCCCCACTTCCAGTTCTCAAATTCCAGGTGGCTTGCCATAAGCTCAAGGTCTCTCCAAGAGCACTTCATTTTTCGATACCATATGCCATGGTCAACGTCAAACCATTTCTGCAAAGAGCTCACAAGAACACTTTGTTCGTGAATTCGAGTCAAACCTCTCGATAAGGCTATCCGCCAAATCGCTTTCCTCGGTTTCCATTGGTGGTCCAAAGGCCGCCAATACTATGTAGGCCTACAGCCTAAACCTGTATCAATGTACGCGTAGCGCCTCTCGCTCGCAGGCGTAGACCCAATCATCACTGGGGCGAAATTCTCACTTGGGAATTCGCACACACTCCAACCAGGAGCAACTAAAATTTCAAACCGTATCAAATTCTCGGGTTGGGTCACAATCGTACTCTTAGTATACCATCAATCGCATTACACGCTCTGTCGAGCAATGCGTATCACTACCGGCTCCTATGCACCTAGTGCGAGCCACCAGCCCCACGAGTGATCCATGGCGCGCTTCACACTTGGTAACGCCCAAGTGCTACTGCCAACAAACTCACTCGGCGGATCCATATTCGCACTCCACGAGTACCTGTACTCGAGCGTTGTACGCTACTATAGCGTGCTACAATAAGCCTGGGTTTTGGGCAATCTTGCCCCCGTGCAATGCAACCGGTCTCACCCAGAGGGACCGGTCTCTCGGGGACCGGTCTCTCCCGCAGGGACCGGTTCCCGAGAGCCTATTTTCTGGGACTTAGCCAATCTTTCTCCTCTGCTGGGCTTCTCACGCGTTCGGGGACCGGTCTCTCCCGCAGGGACCGGTCCCCGAGAGCCCAAAAACTGCAGTTTGCAGATTTTGATTCTTTAGCTCTCGAAAACCTCCCACAATGCACTTTTACTCATTCTAACGCCTTCGGTCTTTCTGAAGCATAGCAACCTCACACTTCGGTCAATTTGACTAAAGTTCGACATTTACTTTCCGAAATTTTTTTTTTTTTTCTTTCGGCATATTACATCCTTGGTCCCTACTATACTACTACATAGGTAGTAGTAATTAACTATATGCTCAATGCATGCAACGCTCCAACTTTGCATCATGCCGAAACACATAACTACATGAATAACTCATACCTGCCACGACGTCGTCAGCAGCAGGTCCCACAAGCTGGGTCGCATGTCCATAGCCACTTGGCGCCCGCCGCGGACCCCTCGGTTGCATCACTGTCATCGCTCGCTCTCCCGACCGTGCCACAGGTGGCACACCCGCCGGCTGTCCCAGAGAGGAAAAAGCCGTCACCAACGCCAAGGCCCGGCTGTCACCTTGCGGACACTCATCCCGCATATGGCCTGGCTGCCCACAACGGATACATCTTCCATCACGCAGCGCACACCGCCGCGCCTGGTGGGTACCACCACAAATCACACAACCTGGGGAGGATCGAGTAGAGGACGTCTTCGAGTGGCGCCTAGAACTTGACTGCCCACACTGTTCGACAATTGCCTCACCCCTCCTCGCTCATGCTTGTGAGATTCGCGCTCCTCATGCACGAAAGCCTCGCCATGCTCTACCCACAATGCTCGGTCCAACACCTACGCGAAGGTTGTAAGCTTGAGGATTTGCACCTTCTCGTAAATATCTGGCCGAAGTCCACGTAAGAACCAATCGGCCATATCCTTGTGATCCCGTACCACATCCGGGACGCATCCCACGATACGGGAGAACTCCCGTTCGTACTCCCGCACTGAGCGGTCTCCTTGACGCAGCTTCCTGAACCTGTCCTGAAACTTTCTCCTTTCACTGTCGGGGAAGTACGTAGAAAATAACAATCCCCGAAACTCTTCCCATGCCATAGGAGGAAGACTAGGCGATCGGTTCCGCCGAATGCCTTTCCACCACACCTTCGCCGATTGCTTCAAGCAATGCACGGCTAGGGATACCTTGTCCCGCTCCAATGTGTACAGCTCCTCAAAGAGCATTTCCATGGAGTCAATCCACATATCTACAATCCAAGGATCGACATTCTCTCCATCGAAGGTAGGCGGATCAAACTTCTTGAAGGTCATGAGGGCCGCCAAAGCCCGCTCTTTCTCGGCCTCCGCCAATGCACTTTCGGGAGTCGGATCGCCCGACCCCGACGGAACCATCTCTGCTGCAAGCCCTGCCCATCCTCGACGAGCCGCAACTGGCGCAGCCACTAGCTACTCCACGGTCTCTTGGAGTCTCTTGATCCGTTCTTCCTGGCGCATAGCAGCCTCCTGCTGACGCTGCACTACGCCCATAAGCATTCCCAACTGTTCGCGGAGCTCCGAGTCTCCTCTCGCTCCGGATTGCTCAGGAACATCACTTGTCCCATCCTGCGTCGATCTAGCCGAAGATCGCCTACGCGGTGCCATCGTTCCCTGACACATGACAACTCGATTAATTCTCAACCTTCGAGGTCGAGTACAAAACATTTAACATTGACTCAAATCGGGCGAAAGTTATACAAGGGCGTCTATTCTCATCACTCGGTTTCATATTGTCGTACACCCAACATGAACACACTCAATTGAGAATAAACCACACCTTGAATCTACCTCTAATCTCCTTTTTAGAGGTTTACAACATAACCCAATCCATTATCCTTTCGCCACAAGTCACAAGTCCTCGTCTGTCACGAGCCTTAATCACCTATGGTTTACTATCCTAGGGTCTCCTAGGTCAAGCTAAACCATTTTCTTTAAACTCTTTTATGTTCTTTTTATGCTCTGATACCATCTTATCTGTCACGCCCCGAGCCCGCCTCTTTGGTCGGATTCGGGCACGCCAACAGACCGCCGAACGGACAGGGTTTCCCCTATACCGCGGACAGAGTCTCCCCTGTACGTTCAAGGCGTCGCAATCAATACAATGTACGAAGTTCCAACCAGGAACACATTTCAAGCAAAGATTGCATAAGGAAGTATCAAAAACATAAATCTACTTGCTATTACAAGCATTCATCTCACATATTACATTTTTACATTCTTAGATTTCATCACATTTGATTCCTTGATTCTTACTTCCAAATACAATCAAATTATTACAAATTTATTACAAGTTTGATACATCTTGTTCTTTCATTTTCCATATCCCTAAGTAGCCGACTCAGGGTGTTGCTATCTGGTCTCTGTGGTAGGGCGCTAACTACGGAGCTACGCCCTTTCCTCGCGCCGCCGCGCCGCTCGCGTGTGAACCTGTAAAACCCCGAAACAACGTGGGGTGAGAACTAACTCCATAGTTCCCAGTGGGTACGGCCACCCAAGGGAAGAGCTCGACCATCAGGTCAAAGGAGGCAAACAACATGTTAGTCCAATAGATAGATATGAAATCATAAATCATGCAACTAACATTACCATGCTTTTGCCTCACAACATGCATCATGTACATTATGCAATTCATATAGTAGATTAATTGCTTCTACACTTTATTCTTACCCATTCTTTACTTTTACTCATTCTTTACTTTACTAGCTATTCTTTAGCATTAACCTTTCTTTATTCTTTATTACTTGTCTTTCTTTAGCATTAGCCTTTTCTTATTCTTGATTCTTCATTCTTTATTCTTTACGCTTTACTAAGGGTACTCACACCTTAGTAATATTATACACATTAGCCTTTCTTTCCTAAGGTTACTTTACCTTAGCCAACTTTGCCATCCGACTCGGTCTTGAGTCAATCAACTGCGGATAGTCCGCGCTCTGTCCGGCTCGAGGTGAAGGAACTCTCACATGCACCTCAGCCTTCAATCACAAACCACATCGCCCAACGGGTCGCCCAGAGCTGCGTACACCCGTGGTCAGGGATCCCCCGGTGGGAGAGGAACATGCCGCATACACCCGCAGCCGAGATCCCCGATAGGGAGAGGAACATGCCACATGCACCCTAGCGCTCATTGTTCTTGCTCATTAACAAGCCTCGAAGTTCTTCCGGTGGGAGAGGAACACGCCACATGCACCCGCGGCCAAGAACTATCGAGCTTGTATGCTGCACTAGCAGCCGCTGCACTAGCAGCAGGGATTCCGGAATCCACTTTACATTACTCAAGGGTTGGTCTCACCCTATGTTATCGACCTATCTAGGTCCAAGCCTTTACTCAACCTAAGTTAATACATTAGGTTCAATGTCATTATCTTCTTAGCCTAGGTTCATTGACACTAGGTCCAACATTCTTTATCACCTAAGTTCATTTGACTCTAGGTTCTATATCATTACATTTACAACCTAGGTTTATTTGACTCTAGGTTCAATGCCACTCATGTTCTTGTTTTCCTAGTTGTCCACACCTAGGAATTATACTTGACATGCCACTCGTGAATAACCTATGTTCAATGACACTAGGTTCATTATTACTCTTGTTTAACCTATGTCCTTGACACTAGGTTCAATGCCACTCGATCTATAGGTGCATTTATGTCAACTTACACATATCCTTTACTTAGCATTCTTATCTTATCATTATGCATGCTTTCTACTTTATGTCATTTTAACATATTCTCACAATATGGATCATACATTTAGCTCATATGTTTACTTAACATACATCTCAACATGCTTTTAACATTTTACTCATGCTTCATCAAACATTTCTATAACATGTCACAAGCATTAGCTTAGTGTTCTTACATTATGTCAATATGCATACTTTTAGCATTTCCTATTATGACAACATGCATTTCTCAACATACATCTTATATGATCATTACTTGGCACATATTACATGCATTACTTAACATCTATCACATGCATTCATTCCTTAGCATCTTTATCATGGCATTGTATACATTTATTAGCATCATTATGGTGCATTCTTACTTAACATTCTTATTATGCATTCTTACTTAACATTCTTATCATGCATCAATAGTGAAACACACTACACTTTGGCATGAAGGCGACCTAGTCGCTTCGGTAAGCACAACCCACCTTTTAACGCTTTCCGATTGCTTGTCGTCACTTGCAATCGGCCTCCCGCGGCACCCGTGACCCGGTTCGGCTCGAACTCTCGCGCGACCACCCGAACGGCCACCAATCCGCGATCCGTCTGTTCGGGAGTTTATTCCCCGACATCGCGATGCTCCCGATCCATTTTCATGATTTTTGGAGGCTTATCCCGCGTGCTGCGGCTATCTGTACCAAAACAGATTGTTTCGTCAATAACTTCGCGTACGCTCGTCGGATTGTCGAACCGAGCGCACCAACGCGTTCGTTATACCCCCAATTAGGTTTGTATAGGGTCAATTGAGATCAAACTCAACTATTTACAAAAACCCCCTTTTGGAGCCCTAATATGCAACTATTGCAAAATGCCCCATTTCATCTCATGAATCAAGCATAAACCATCTATTTAGCATGCTAAGATTCCATTAAAATCATCTTTAGAGTATAAGAACTTAACCCTAAAGATCTACCATTAAAGCTCCAAGAAGCTTACCTCAAGAAGCTTGCTCCAAGGTGAAGAAGAAGATGATGGAGGGAAGCTCTCCACTTGCTTCACCTTCTTTTCCTTTTCTTCTTCTTCTTTCTCTTCTTCTTCTTCTCTTCTCCTTTCCTTTCTAGAGAGAGAGAGGGAGAGTTTTGGGGGTGAAATGATAAGGGAAAGAGAGAAAGAGAGGTTCTAATCCTCTCTATACACTCAACTCATGCACAAAATGCCAACAAGTCCCTCAACAATCCTCTTCTTGCTTCAGCCCAAACTGGGCATTTTCGGGGTTCTGAGACCGGTCCTTGCGGTGAGAGACCGGTCCCCGAAAGGCCAGAATTCCAGACTTAGCCAATTTTTCAGCATTTTCAGCCTTTATCCTTTTTCACTCCGTTTTCGCTCGTTTTCGCTCGTTTGACCTCCGTTTCTTTTCAAATCGAACCGAGACTCTCCAAACATGTTTTCAAACATGTTTTCATCATCTTTTCATCCACGCTAATGCCGGATTTAGTCCATGGTCCAACATAGCCTTTCGGGTCCCGTTTTCGCGCCCTATGCGCACCGAAGCACCCGAATGCTCCCGAACTTCGCCGGAATGACTCTAATGGCTTTCTAAGCTAACATACATCGTAACTTCATGAATTAGAAGTTCGGTATATTACATATCTTGTCGGTGATATAAGGTTGAATGTCAATAAAAAGATGCTCAAAGAGCCACTCCTGTCTCGAATATTGTGTATAACTCAATTTGAACATATTATGTTGATTTCTCGATTCTAAGAATTATTTATTCATTTTCTTTAACAAAATATGATGGCAAAATGATACAATAAGTTTCTAGATCTTGCATGATGTGTGGGATTTTATTTTATATGTATCAAGAATTTTCATTGATTTTCGAGTCAACAACTTTGTAAGTTTGAATATCCCTGAAATTGATTTTTCAAAATTTATTTATAAAATTTTATTTGAAGTTTTTGGGCTGGAAATTGGTTATTTTTGATGATTGAATATTGTGAAATATCTTCTAATTTTTCTGGAATTTTCGGGGCTCAGTTTAAAATTTTTAAAAATTTCAGGCTCTGGGACCGGTTCCAGGCGGGAGAGACCGGTCCCTCCGCCCGACCCGATAAAGGGCTTATTGCACGATCTGTTTTTGTACGCGTTTTTTTTCTCCTGCTCTCCTTCCTGGCGCTTCCCTTGTCTCCAGATCAGGGTTTCTTCTTGTTTCTCCTTGATTTGCACTGCTTTTAGGTGAGATTTTCGGATTTTGTTGCTTTAATGTCATATGTTCCGAAAATGAGTTCCGTTTCAGATTATTTGACGAGTGTTCTAGGGATCTTGCTAAATATGCATTTTTGTACTTCGATCTTGTTCTTAGAACTGTTGTTTTCATATTCTCTTTTTGTGAGAAAGTTGTGAGATAGAAAATGAGTTCCGTTTCAGATTATTTGACGAGTATTCTAGGGATCTTGCTAAATATGCATTTTTGTACTTCGATCTTGTTCTTAGAACTGTTGTTTTCATATTCTCTTTTTGTGAGAAAGTTGTTCTTAGAAATGAGTTCCGTTTTTTTTTTTTTTATACTTTTTGTGAGAAAGTTGTGTTTGGCTGATTTTGGTGCATGAGTTGTTCATGTTTTTGCATGATCTTAAGGCCCATAGGATTATCTAGTATTTATACACCACTTTGCTGAAATTATTTGGAGGAGTTTAAAAAAAAAAATCAATAAGTTGTTTCATATGTAAATTTCATTATGCTTAACAGGTGACTTTTTCGAAAATGTATTCATGGCTTCTTGTGCTTGTGGTTCTTATGGCTGGAGGCGGGCGCGGAAGCAAACGTCAGCGCTCCAAAGCTAAACGGGCGATTGAGTATCAACCGGAAGATGAAAAGAGCGAATATGCTCCAGGCAATGACTCTGAAGAGGACGAGCCGGATTGGGAGGCTTTTGTTCCCGAGGTATTAGCTAAGGAGAAGGATACAGGGAAAGGCAAGGGAAAAGGAAAAGCCGTGGATAAAGGCAAAGGAAAGGCGACTGAACGTCCCGGTCGTCGCAAGTCCGGAGGTGTTGAAATTCGAGAACCAGGTTCTGAGCCACCACGTCACAGTCTGCAGGATATTCCTTCTGCTCGACGGTCCATGTACTGGTCGAAGCATTGTATTGGTGAACGCGATGTTGGGTTTGCCAGTATCATTAGCTGTGTGCCGGGTTTTCAGAATTTATTTGAACAGGGAAATCTTCATCAGATTTGTGATTTCCCGGAGCAAACCGGTTTTTGTTATGAGTTGATCAAAGAATTCTATATGAGAGCAGGTCACCTGAGTGACTCCGATGGCGGCCCGTACGTATTTCGGACTTCCATACGTGGTGTTGAGTTATCCATCACTCCTGATACGATAGCGTCGGTGCTAGGTATGGAAGCTAAGACTGAAGGAGTGGAGTATCTATAAGCTGGGTTCGACTCACTTCGCGATTGGAATCGTGTAGTGAATACTATTTGCATGCCGGGTACTGAGTCAAACGGCATTATGGTTATGTCCAAAGATTTCAAAATGGAGTACCGTTTTTTAAACTTCGTGGTTTGCTACAACATTCTGCCTCTCGCAAACACGAAGATTCTGAGGTGGGATCGTATTCTGTATATGTATCTCTTGGGAAGGCCAGATATTGTGAGTGCAAAAAATATTAACATGAATATTCCGTTTCTGATCTGGCGGAGGATGGCAAAAGACATCAAAACTTCTGGACAAAATGAAAGGCTGCCATTTCCATTGATAATCATGAGGATTCTGCGACTTCATGATGTGGATGTCCGGTGTACATCTTATGAGCATAGTTTGGGTCGGATAAATGAAAGGACATTTGTGAAGTCCTCGGTGCAGCTTCGTACACCGTCTCAGTGTGCTTCTTCCCCTCCTCCTGCTCCACCTCCTGCTACTGCTACTTCTTCACGTCCTTCTATGGACATTTCCGAGGAAGATATCTCAGTTTCCTCTGTGTATCGTGAGCAACAACGTCTATCTGAGGAGCTTCAGAAATTGTCTGCGGAGCAAGCTGCGATTCGGAAGGATGTGAGCAAGATGAAGCGCTTATTGAATATGATTTTTGACAAGTTAGGGTGTTGCCGAGCAGATTTACCTCCAGGGGATGCGTCTGATTAGGTGTTGCCGGGTTCCTTCTTTTGTCATTTTGGCGCTTTCTGACAAAAAGGGGGAGATGGTGGTTCTTGTTCTTGATGGTCTTGTTGATGATGATGCATGCATTTAGCTTAGGTGGTTCTTGTTCTTGATGGTCTTGTTGATGATGACGCATGCATTTAGCTTAGATGGCATTTTGCTTAGTTATGTTATGCATTTAGCTTAGCTTTGCTTAGTTATGTTAGTTGTGTAAATTTGACTTCTGTTTGACTATGAACTTTGACTTGCTGAACTATGACTTGATACTTTATTTAAGTTTGATCTTGATAAGTTTACTTGAATCTTGATTATGTTTTAAGAATGTTTTTGCAGGAATAATTCAAGACTTTAAGACTCCATGTCTAAGTCATAGAGTTTGTATTAAGGTTGTAATAGTGTAAATTTCTTTTATTGGATCGATCATGCAGGAGATTATCGTTTGGTGATTGCGATGATCTTCTTTTTATTATTTATGAGTTGTGTACGAACTTTGTAATATATTTTGTCACGAAATTGCCAAAGGGGGAGATTGTTAAGAATTTTATAGGTTGGCGGATTTCGTAGTGTTGAAATGGAGTCTTGAAGAGTTGATTACAGAAGATTGAAGAAAAGATCTAAATTGAAGAAAAAAAGACTCACTCGTCAAATTCGGCACCTAAGGTATGAAGAAAAGATCATTTGTGATGAAGATATTTGATTAGAATAAGTTCAGAAGGCTTAGATTGCTTTAAAAATATTTTACTGAACTTTTCTGTGTTCAGGGACCGGTCCCTGAGGTCAAGAGACCGGTTCCCCTAAGGTTCTCACTGCGTGAACATTGATGCAACCGGTCCCCTGAGATGAGAGACCGGTTCCCGAACCTTGGTATTTCTGTAGCGCAACGAGGGACCGGTCTCAAGCTCGAGAGACCGGTTCCCGAACGTTGTGATTTTGGTCACGCGGTGAGGGACCGGTTCCTCACTTGAGAGACCGGTCTCTCACAAACCGGTCTCCTCGAGAAGACCGGTCTCTAAGGACGACACAGGTTTTTAAAAAAGACTTTTTACAATCCTAGTCTGCTTCTAAGCCTTCTAAACATATAAATAAGCTATGGGGGTCATCTAAAAATCAAGGCTTTGAATATTTACTGATTCTAAACCCTAGAAACCTGTTTTTTCCGTTTCAATGCTTCTATTCACATAACGAGTTTCTAACAATCAACAATCGGCTTGATTCTTCGTTTTTACTCGAGAATTCATACGGGAATCAAGTAGATGTTGGATTAAAGGGGAATGCTCATAGCTTATGGTATTCAAAGATTAAATCACCACAAATCTTCGATTCTACAAGCTCCGGAAGGAGGTTCGGCGCGTGGAGTTCGCGTGGAGCCGAGGATTCTGTGGACGCTTTGAGGGGTTGAGGCGTTAACGCTGCGAGGAGTTGCGGCGAGGTCGATTGGTGGATTCCTATCGATCGTGGACCGGCGAAGAACACCATCAACAATAAATCGGTAAATTGAGTCATGTATTTTTGTCAAAATCACTTGTACTCAAGTTTTCTTAGTGGATTTTCTTCGCGTGGTCGGTCCCGTGGGTTTTTCTCTCCGAATTGGAGTTTTCCCACGTTAAATTCTCGGTGTGCTGTTTTATTTTTCGCTACTTTATTTTATTTGCATCGAGTTGTTGTGTTTGCCGTTTTTACACCTATTCACCCCCCCTCTAGGTGTTACTTACCTTTTAGATCCTTGGGATCCATATCTTTCATGGTGGAAGCGAGTGAAGCGGGATCGTCCTACCAATCTTCCGCTTTTGCTATGGGAAGAGTTCAAGAGAGCGGTATTCGCAAACTACTTCCCCGACACGGTGAAGCGGAGGTTGCAAGAAAAGTTTCGCAAGCTGCGACAAGGCGATCGATCGGTGGGGGAGTACAAGCAAGAATTCTCCCACATTATTGACTGCGTTCCCGATGTTGTTCGTGATGATCGGGACCGTACAGATTGGTTCTTGCGAGGACTCCAGCCCCGGATTTATGAGAAGGTGCAGATTCTGAAGCTGTCGACCTTTGCGGAGGTCTTTGATAGAGTGTTGTGGGCGGAGTACGGTAGCGCCCATGTACGTGAGGAACGGGAGGCCCTAGCCGAATCAAAGGATAAAGGCAAAAAGTGAACGGCGGGTGGTACCGAGGGCCGGCCAAGTGCGAAGAAACCCCCTCGGTATACCCGACAGCAGTCGAGGAGTTAGAGACCACCTCGGTGTGTCGTTTATGGCGGAGAGCATAAGGTGTCAGCTTGCCCGCAGAGCGATGGCAAATGTTTCAAGTGTGGCCAACCGGGACATCGTATCCGAGAGTGCCCGACAGGGACGTCTTCTGCGCCGACGGCGGCGTCATCACCGTCGACCCCGAGACAGCTTGCGGGGTTGCCACCAGCGATGTCGGCTGGACGCTCAGCACTGCTTCAGCCGGAGTGAACGAGAGCACCTAGTGGACGGGTTTTCGCCGCTTAGGTAGAGGAGGAGCAACAGCCTGCAGCACCCGACGATGTCGTGGTAGGTATAATTATGATTAATGGCACTAGAGCTAGAGCATTGTTGTCACGCCCAGGTACCAGCAGAAGTATATTCGGTACGTGCACAGACCCGCCATACAACTGCAGTATATAAGGCATCTACAAGAAACAAGTCAATAGGAGTAAAAATATAAAATAATCCTATCCTGATATCAGAGCAAAGTACAGTCCACAATACTCACAACAAGAGAACAGGGAGTATAAAATCCAAAATCTCAACTAAAAGAAAAGTATCATAACTATAGAGTCTGGTCCCAATAGTACATATACATCACGGGTCTACAAAAGTAGATATAATGGCAGTCTCTCTATACATAGGGACATCACACTCGGCTGTAGCCCGAGTAGCAAGGTGATCGACTAGCATGCTCCTAGCAATGTCTAACTAGACGCGACTCCCTTGCCACGATCCCTAGCCTCTCCTGTAGATGGCTCTGTAAAAACCACAATAAAAAGGGCGTGAGAACTATAAACAATAGTTCCCAGTGGGTAAGCCGCCAGCCTCGGCGAATTATACCACTAGGCTCATGATGTACTAAATGAAAGTAAAAGCAATAATTGCATGATATATATATATGCAATGCTAACAGGTGAAGAACATGTAATCAACATGGAATTATAATCTCTGCAGTAATGAATATAACATGAACATAAGCACGAATATGTAAATATCTATTGTAACAGGTAAACATTCATTACTGTCAAATGTCATTTAGTACTTTCATTTCGTCCATAAGGACCTACTCAAGGTAGTCCGGCTTGCGCCACGCCTAATGGCCCCGTGGTAGTATACACTCCACACGGCAATCCACTTCGGCACCCAATCCTGCACGGGCGAGCAACTGTCGCGTAGGCCAACTCCGGAGTGCCGGCTTGTAGGGAGCGACCCTCACAAGCGTGTGCGAATGAGCACGATGGCAAGCAAGCATATTCCACTGTCCACATGTCTCCATTATCATATTTTCATTTGCAATGTTCTCAGTCTCGATCCTCGATCGGAATTTCAATATAACAACAATTAACAACAACTAGAATCCACTAGTTTAGTAAGCATGCAAGAGTAATGCTAATTTACACCTGGCATTAGAATCTTTTCACTATCATGGTACTACCAACATAGTCCCAAAGCATGTCATGGTTCTCTACTTTAGAGTCCAAAAGAATGTCATTGTTCTCTACTTTGTACTCAAGCAAGTAAAAAGAGAAGGTTATGGTTCTCTACTTTTCATGAGCATAATAACTTGTCTCATAGTTATTCAACTAAACTAAACAGGAGTATGAATACTTTTGTGCATGAGGATTCTCACTTCACAGGGCTTCTATATTCAAGTATTTCAACAATTAATGGCCCAATCACATTAATCACAATGCACGCATAACTATCCCAACTCTATTAATATAGGCTTGCGTTTGTCGAGTATAGAGGCTGCTAGTTCTAAGGGATAGTAGCATGAGTATCGGAGTATAAGCAGGAACTAGACCAATTTGCGTTGTGATCTGAAATTGGGTTGTCCTTGATGAAGGTAAAAAGTTGTTGGGATATTAGATTGGAACAAGAGGAAAAACGTTATAATTTGCAATTAGAAATTAATATTATTGATATAATTAACATAAAAATATACTTAAAAAATAAATAAAAAATTATTATTAATAATTAAATTTATAATAATAAAATTAATTATTAATAACGATATTAATTAATTAAATAATATAATTATAATATTAATAATATAGATAATAATTATTAATTTTTTATCTAATTAATTTAAATAATAAATTATTAATAATATTATTATCTAATTATTAATAAATATTAAGTATTAATTAATTAATAAATAATACTAATTAAAATAATAATTATATTAATTAATAATTAATTATAAATAATAATTGAATAATAACATCGATTATCTATTATTAAGAATAGATATAATTAATTAATATTAATAATAATTCATATTAATTTATTAATATCTAATTATAAATAATATATTATATATTCGATTACATTAGAATAATAAATAATAAAATTATTAATTTATTAATTTATTAAATAATAAATATTAATTAATAATTATTAATCTATTATTAATAATAATTAAATAATTAAATATATTAATTAGATTAATTAATAATTTATTGCCATTAAAATTAAATTTAGATTTTAATTAATCTTGTTCTCATCAAGGAGCAAGCTTGTTCCAGGAAACGGGTGGAATAGCAGTTCCAGCCTTATTCCAGCTAGTTCCAGATTCCCGGGAACTACTGTTCCCGGAAGCCAAACATAGCGTTTGGGAACAAAGGGGGGAACAAGGGCTTATTCCCCCCCTTGTTCCCCAACCAAACGGTACCATAGAACATAGGAAAGCTTCACTTGCTCTGGTTAGGTCAAACCCACCTGTTAACCGACGATTCCCGTTCAACTTATAAGTATAAATCTTCACAATTCTCCGAAAGCCCTAGTAATCAATACAAGATCAGCTAGGCGCATTTCAAATTCTACGTAATTCTATCACATGAACACGTCTAAGATGTAGAATTTCACCTTGTGCTCTACGATAGTCGATCCCCTGATTTAGATCAGGTTAAAGTACCAAAATTCAGCTCCAAAAGCCTTCAATCCTCGGCTGAATACAGTCCAATAACCTGCTTTACATCTGCTGCATATTAGCTTCAAAACTGCATTGGAGCTGTTCCTAAACATCTAATTTCTAGTGGAATACTTACCTTGTATACTGCACTAATTAGGTTCTCTATTTTGGTTCAGGTTAAGGCACTCACCTTAACCTCCGAAAGCTTCCGAGTATCAGTCGAGAACAATCTCATACCCTGTCGCACGGTTGCTGCGAATTAGTCTCAAATCAGTCCTACTACTAATAAAACCATTAGATGTAAGCTGAAATCTTACCTATTCTAAGGTCTACTTGGAATTCCTTTCCTGCTGATAGCAATGCTCTAAAACCAGCTTACAAGAGGTTAATCAAGCAACTCAACTTAGGTTTCCTAGCTGCGAAAAACACATACTAAATCAGCCTCAACATAGCTTTAATATTTATAATTTCATGTCCGACAATAAAGAACATAATTATTTTACCTTGTAGAATCATCAACTCAGCTCAGCTTGAGTTAAAATTCAGCAAACCCTTGCTTACAGCTGTAAATCCTTCCCTCCAATCAGCTGGAAATCAAAAATCTAAAATCAAACTTAATCATATTACCAACATACTCTACTAGTAAATGATTAAGTTATATACTTTACTAACCCCTTATTCAGCTATAAGCTGAGTAGCAGCAGAGAAACACCTCACATACACTTCCTTTACCTCTCTACAGCTGGCTCCATGGTCCCCAATTCAGCTAACATCAAAAAGAGAAAGAAATTAAGCTCCAAACCTTGGTTTCTCTTAGAGAGAGAAATTTCTAGAGAGAGGAAGAAGGAAACCTTCAAACCTACTTGGCTGAGCTCTAACGTGCTTATCCAAGTTACAGGGGTTGATCTGGGCTTAAAGGATAAGTACAAGAAGCAAAAGGACCAAAAAACCCCTGCTGCCACGCACCTGCTGCTGCCGCTGCTTGCTGTACCGGTACAGCATTAGGCTTGTACCGGTACACCAATGCAGAAAATGTAAATTTTGCAATTGCAATGCACTTTCTCACTTCTAGCTTTCCAATCATCCTCTAACTTGCTCACAAACTTGTCCAACCTTATTAGAACATGTGGAATAGTTCCACATCTCATTCTACACACTCAAACTCCGCAATTTGCACAAGTTCAGTGTATTACAATTGTTCGATACTGGTGCATCACGATCATTTGTAGGCTCAAAGTTTGCAAAGGCACATGGCATAGAAATGACACATAATGATGATTACTGGTGGGTGAATGGTCCCGAGCACTCGTTTCGCGTTTACGATGAATGCTTGGAGGTTCCGGTGCAAATTGGCGACTGGATCATGCCAATAGACCTACTGGTGCTAGACCGGATTTGGGGCTTCGATGTTATTTTCGCGGACAATTGGCTCTCCAAAATATGTAGCACACTGGACCTTCGCAAATTGCGAGGTTCGAGTTTCGATTTGTATTCGACTTTTCACACTTGGGGAGCGTGCCGTCGTTTATACCGGCCTAAAAAGTTCGGATCTCGAGAGTTTTGGCTGTAGTCCTAGAGTTTTACTCTCGGGGACCGGTCCCTGATAGAGAGACCGGTCCCCTTTCTTTCTTTCCACCAGTGAACAGATGCTGCGCAGCCGGCGATTGGCAACCGGTCCCTGCCAGCGAGGACCGCGTCCCCGAAGCCAGTCTGCACGGGGAGAGACCCGGATCCCGCGCAGGGGGAGAGACCGGTTCCCGAAGTTGGATTATCGGGGCAGGCTAGAGACCGTCCCAAGGTCGGGAACCGTGCCCTCTGTGAAACTGCCCAGACCGGGCTGATGTAAATTTGAGTTTTTGAGGGCCCTAACGGACTTTTTTACCTTAGAGGCTATAGGCAGCCCTCCTCCCCCTCTCACTCTCATTTGGTCTCCCTCACAACTCTTCCTACACTTGCTACGAGAGAGAAAGGAAGCGAGGAAGAAATGAGAAGAAGATCGGAAGGAGCTTGTGCGTTGGAGCTGTGGAATCATGCTTCTTCCCCATTCTCACTTTGGTGGCTTTGAACTTCGTCGGTTGGGAGCTTTGTGGAGATCAAACTTCAACCTACTTGGTTTGAGCTTGGCATTGGAGCTTCTCTTGGAGGTTGGTAAGCTTGTATTCTCCATTTTAGATACATGTTTTCCTAGCTTATACTAGATGAAACCCTAGATTTTGGATTTTAGGGTTAGATTTGGGTATTCTTGATTGAGGCTTCTTGATCTCATTGAAGGTTTGGAACCATTTATATTAGGTTAGATGGAAAAAGACCCTTACCTTCCATTTTTGAAGATTAGAGAAGAGTTTTCACTTGACGGGTGAGTTTTTCAAACCCTAGCTTGAGAAACTTAATGATGGAGCTATGTTGCTCTTGTTTTCGGGCTGACCCTTATTTTTTGATGCTTTAGTGGTATTCAGGGAAGCTTGTGGAGTACCTTCGTTCGGCGAAACGAAGAAGTGTCGCATCTTTGGTGGTTTGGCTCTTCGTGACATGGACGATAATGGCCCCTATGCCTTTATACTTGTGTTAAAATATTTTAAGTCATTCTATGCAAATGGAATTTATATGATTTTAGAGCACATTAAAACTGGCATGTCTTGTGATTATGAAAAATCACTATCATGTTAGAGCTTATGAGTAGAATGCGATGGCATGCAGGAAAAGTGTTTATTCTGCAATGGAAAATACATCTATCTTATGGAGAATTATGATTGGAATATGTACTTGGACATAGTATGCCCATGCTTTACATAGAAACAAGAGTGTCATCAAGCGGCACTTGAAACTAGTAACTATTGAACGTGCAGATATAGGGTACATATTGATAGGCCATATTATGCGCTACATTCCATGTTAGAGACATGACTGACATAGGGATAGGCCGATTGATACTTGACACATTCCATGTTAATTAGACCATAGGATTTTGGGGTACTTGCGACAGATATTTGATACTTTGGCCATATGTCGCTATTCGCAACATAGCTTGTGAGGGTTACTCCCTCACAAGCCGGCACTCGGAGAATAGCCATCGCGATTCATATCGCCGTCGCCGCAGGATTGGGCCGAAGTGGATTGCTATGGGCCAGGTTCATTCCTAGGTCGGAATGACTGACTACCACCGGGCTATTTAAGGCTCAGCACCGGCCAGACAGGCCTACGGGTGGGGTCTCAGGCCATAGACAGCCTGGTTGGTCTTTCAGATTTGACTTGAGTATTCTTATGACATGTGTAAATGATGACTCTAGATGTAATTAACTGGACAATTGACTAGAATTAGTAAACAACGGAACTTTACTATTTCGCATGTTAATTGTATAGTTGGAGACTGTTTACTTCATTGCATAGTTTGCTTCATACTTATGCTAATTTTACGCTAAGTAGAGACTATAATGTTGTAGTAGGGTCTATATTATTTTACTTACATTTCGCTTTTCTTACTGTTATGTGTCAACTGACATCTTTCTGTAACTTTGGGCCTGTGGTGCATGTCACGAAGATCAGTTAATTGCCCACTGGGAACTATATTTACTAGCTTCTCACGCCCTGTTTATATGGTTACTTTTCAGAGCCTTCGGCACCGGCGAGGCACGGATCGCCGGCAAGGGGACTCGCCTTAGCTAGCTATGCGAGAGCGACTTTGCTAGTGGCCTACTCTTTCTGTTTGTTAGTTGAGAGAGTTGAGAGTTTTGCTATCCATGTATAGAGCACCTATGATCTACCTTATACGCACTTGTATCTGAAATTTTTCTGCGTATCACTTTATTTTTTATTTAGTGCGATTTAAGTTTTATCCTGTATCCCTTGCTTGTAGCATTTAGACATTTATTCATGCTGCTGATTATCCTAGATGTCCTTTTATTATTGCTTTATTATCGTTGTTTTTAAGACGCCTTATATGTTTTTACGATATTGACGGGTGCTCTGCACGGTTGCCGGCGTGCTTCCGGGTCCCGGGGCGCTGGACATTAATTAGCGTTTCAGGCTAGGGTTGAGTCTTAGGACCCTAGTAGACCTTAGGCGTTGCGACTATAGAAAAATAGGCGTCGGAGAGACGAGTCTATTTGACTTTGGTAAGCGAAAGTATCTGATTGGGTATCTTGGCATAATCTAGAAAGGTGGAGGTTAAATCCGGGTAAGTGTTTGACTTTAACTTCGCGGAGGTTACGGTTGGCGTGCCGACAACGGTAACATCACGGGAGTTAGTAGAATAGAAGACTTCTTTACATTATCGTGCATGATTCGACGTGTTTGTCTCTTTGAGCGGGAGCTGATAGCGTACAGTATTTCAACTTACGCCTTTATGGATGTTGTAAGTGACGGATGCCGATTACTCGCTCCAATCATGCCGGCTGCGGCAACAATGCGGCAAACTTCGAGGAGGTCGAGACCTCGCACCCTCGGATCCAGCGAGGTCCGTGAGTGAAAGGGCAGCTTGCGCCCTTACTGATTTGGTCACTCAGCAGCAGAGCGCGCCCGATCAGCCAGAACCGAGGCGGCCGCGCAGACAGGAGCGGCCGGATAAGCGTTCTGGAGGACTCTGCTCCTACAGCAGGCAGCACTTCGTTTAGGGAGACTCAGCCCCTACAACGCCGAGCACGCTGAATTCGCGTGGGAGCATAGCGGACCGCGAAATGCACCGTGACGCACCCTGTAGACATACGTTGCTCTCACCGATCGGCTTCCTCCATCTGTTCAGCATTCTTTATTCCTTTCTTTTTTCTGATGATTTAACATGTTGAGGCGCATCAAGTAATACGAAAGAAAGAATGTAATGTCATTTGACCGAATGTGTGCGTAAAAGCACAATAAATGTAGCGCAATGAAAGAGTTCTTATAGCGGCACCACCTGTGCAGAATGTAGGAAGCTCTGCATCGTATAGAGCATGCATTCATACATTTATGCTGTATTAAAGGCGTGAGATCATAATTAAGTAAGGGATTTTGTAGTTCCCTCTGTCACTAACGAAGGCTATTTGCTATCACTCATGCGATCTCGCGGGTAGAGCATGTGTATGTTTCCGCTAGTACTATTCTTGTCTTGACAAATGCTGATGAGGCTTGATGAGCCTTCTCAACCTGAAGTCCAGAGCGTGCCAGTCCCGAGTCTTATCGACGACTCGGCAGAAGAGAAACATCTGCTCGTCGACTACTCGGATCCGTGTGGTGATTATAGAGGCTGTTCGGCGTTCAGCCAAATTTGGGTCAATCCTAGTTGAGACTGAGCGCTTTGATAGCTATGTACTCGAAGGTGGACACTTTCGTCTTAGTGGTATGAGAGCTAGGTTTTTGGGGCGATAATAGTATTTTGTAGTTATTGTCACGTCTTCCGAGACCCGATACCCATACTTTTGAGATCCGTTTCGAGCACGGTTGTCGCGACACGAGCCCCAGAGACAGACGAGACAGGCCTCACCCTATCGCTTCAAGGTTAAGACATGCGCATGTATTCTAGTCGAAAGGAATTATTCCCAGCACCTAGTTAGATCTATTCGGCAGCTAATGACATATACATACACAAACAACGAAGAACACAAATTTGAGACCAACAAGTAAAGAGCGAAGATTACATAATGCATAGACCATAATTTAACATAAATAGGCAGCGTTACTAAACTCTTATCATTATCCATCATTCATTAATCTCGCTCTGACAATACATATTAGACGATAAAGTAAGGACGAATTGACTATCTCTGTAGTCACATCAAAACACTACGTAGCATCTCTCCAATCTGCAGATCCTACATTAAGTCTTTGCGCATCAATATTAATTAGGTCCTACTAACTGAAAAAGGATAACTCCTATATATTGTCGGCGCTATACCCTTGCCGCCAAGCTTTCTGCTACCGGCGAGCCCGACGGTACTCGTACTAGGCGCCCCTGCAACAGGAATACTGTAGTGGGTGAGAACTACTTGTCCATAGTTCCAATGGTTCGCCGCGAGGCCGTAACTCCGCTAGCTCTCGTCCCACTAGTCTAGAGCGCCGGAGATGTTTAGTCCAATCGAGAGTACGATAGCTTCAATGACTAGATGTAATCGGAACGCGCAGGAACACAGAACGAAAAGCACCGTCCCAAATGCATGAGTACAGAAAGCATGCCACTTCGCCCCAATCATGTGTGCTACAGAGTATGCATGACATCCCGCCATAACAGGTGATCTTTAAATATTACGCTACTAATATTAGTCAAAGGTAGTTGTCCTACAACTAAACAAAGAGTTCTCCAATAATAAGATAATGCTTCAAAAATAAACAATCAGAGACTTCTTTTATGTGCCTATTTCTCAATCCTTTAGGGACGAGTCCCCTCAGGTGTTGGTCGCCTCATAATACGATTCATACTGCAACCACAGCCAAACCAGAGGACATAAATAGGCGTTTCAATGAGAGAAGTTTCATCACTCACCTTCATTTTTAACAACCCTAAAGTAGAGTGAGACCCAAATCAGGGGGGACAATCAACTTCCTGCCATACACTTATCAGCGTGCTAATACCAAATGATACAGTGCACGGATTTGATGTTGGGCGGGCCGTACATCTCCACAAGTTAATAATAAAATTATGTAACATAGTGACCTCTCCCTAGTCTTCTCACACAAACTTCTATATAAACTGGCTCGACAATAAGCGCCTATGCATAAACTTTAAACCACCAGCCGGTCACGCTCAAAAAGCCACGGAACTCTCCTAGCTGCACCCTTAGCTAGATCCCTGGACGAGTTGTGCCGCCTGGAACATTGGAATCCTTCACTTACGTACGTCTCTGCCTTCGTGCAACTTAGGGGCTGAGTCCCGCATTATAGTTCTGAAAAGGAACATAGAAAGCAGTGGGCGTGAAATTAATTAAACAATAGTTCCCAGTGGGCAATTACTGACTTCAGTGAAATGCACCACTAGGCCCGAAACTATAGAAAAAGTGTCAGTGTACATTATAGCAAAAGCGATAAATGCACTGTAAGTAAATAAATAAACGAGTACCCAATAATCATGATACCTCTACTTAGCATAATTTACATAAGTGAGGAAGCAACTACTAGCTATATGCACATGAACACCCAACATATAAAGCATGATTATGCAACTACCCAAAGTCCACAATGTAATAGTAAAAATGTCAATGTTTACTATTCTAGTCCAAGTCCACTTTAACAGTTATAAAGTTCACATAGCATGTTCTGTTATCAAGTCCCAATCATATAAGACCCACACGAAGGCTGTCTGGCCTGCGCCGTGCCTAATGGCCCCTTGGTAGTCAACATCCCCACTCTAGGGATGAGCCTCCCCCACGGCAATCCACTTCGGCGCCCAATCCCGCACGGGCGAGCATACGTCGCGATGGCTATCTCCGGAGTGCCGGCTTGTAGGGAGCGACCCTCACAAACATATGCGAATGAGCACAAATGGCAAGCAAGCAATGATCCGTCTGAAGTCTCATGTCATCATGTCTAAAACATGGAATAAATCGAATGTCCCCATGGCCTATCTCTATGTCGTCATGTCTCTAACATGGAATATAGCAGATATGTATTGGCCTATCAATATGTCACTATGTTGCAATTTCATGATTTACTAGTTTCAAGTGCCCCATTGATGATACTTTTGTCCTCTATGTCAAGCATGACAACTATGTTCCAAGGTACATGTTCCAAGCCATATTCTACCTAAGAGATATGTTCTCAACTTGCACAAACAAATACTTTATCGAATACATGCTGCCTACACATTCAGCTCTACTATATAGAGTACAATTCTTATGATACAAAGCACATGCATTTTGAGTATTCTAAAATTCATATAAATTCTATTTAGTATAGAAATGCAATCAAAAGTACTTTACAACAAGTATTAAGAGCATAGGGGCCATTTCGCCCCATTTCCACGAAGCCAAACCCACCAAAATCGACTTCTTCGTTTCGCCGAGCGAAGGTATCCACAAGCTTCCTAGTACCCTAGAAACATCAAAAATAGGGTCACCCAAACGAAACGAAGAGCAAATAGCTCAATCATTAAGCTTCTCAAGCTAGGGTTGGAGAAAACTTACCGATTGCGAAGGAGGCTCTCACGATCTCCAAATGGGAGTTAGAGTCCTTCCAATCTAACCTAAACAAAGGTTCTAAACCCATCAATTTGGTTCCAAAGCCCTCAAATCGAAAATCCCCATTTTTAGCCCTAATGTGCCAAATCTAGGGTTTCAATCAAAAGAACCAACAAAAACTAGATCTAGAGGATAGGATCTACTTACTAACCTCTTAGAAGCTCCAAACTAGGCTCCAATCCAAATGGGGTGGGAGATCTCCTCTCAAGCAAGCTCCTCTCCAAGCACCAAGCCTTCAACCATGGTGGAAACCCAACAAAAAGCAAGGTGGAGAAAAGAGGAGGGATCAAAACCAACCAAAATCCATCAAAAATGGGGAAGAAAATCAAAGGAACTCCTCTTACCTTGCTCTCCACTGTTCTAGGGCTCAAAACAGCCCCCAAGGGGCTGGGGTGTGCTTAAATAGAGGTTGCAACAATTGCAAAAACACCCTTCCACGAAACAGCCAAAATCTGCATTGTGTACCGGTACACGGGAAAGTGTACCGGTACACCTCCTGCGAAACTGCCCAAACCGAGCCTCGGGTTAGCAGAAAATCCATTGTGTACCGGTACAACCATCAAGGTGTACCGGTACAAATTCTGTACCGGTACAACCATCAAGGCTGTACCGGTACACAGCCTGGCTGAGGCTAACCCGAGAGCACACCAACACTCCATCCTTTTGGGATTTTGGTACAAGTTTAAACCCTCAATTCTCGGGATGCGAGCCATAGGTCGGAACACTGTCGACGACCCTCCAGAAAGTCTGAAAAAGCTCGACACATAGATCAAACACTCGAACCCCGCGATTTGCACAGGTCCAGTGTGTTACATTCACCCCTCCTAAAAAGTTGTTTCGTCCGCGAAACTCGAAAGTCAAAGTATACCTCAAGGCTCCATCTGAAAGAGATGGGGATAGCGCCCCTGCAGCGCGCTCTCCAACTCCCACGTAGCCTCTCGCTCCCCGTGGTTGCTCCAAAGAACCTTCACATACGGAATGTCCCGATTCCGCAGCTTCTTCACTTCGCGAGCTAAAATTTTCACAGGTTGCTCCTTGAAGCTCAGATCCTCGCGCAGCTCCACTGGTATAGTTCCCAAAACATGAGCTGGATCATGAATGTACCTCCGTAGGACCGATACATGAAAAACGTCGTGTACGCCCGATAGGTTCGGTGGTAGAGCAAGTCTATACGCTACCGGGCCCACACGCTCCAAGATCTCATACGGTCCAATGAAACGGGGACTCAGCTTTCCTCGAATCCCAAATCTCTTTATCCCTCTAGTCGGCGAGACTTTCAAGAAAACATGGTCTCCAACTTGGAACTCCAAGTCTCGCCGTCGTCGGTCGGCGTAGCTCCTCTGTCTACTCTGCGCCGTCAAAAGTCGCTCCCGAGCAATACGAACCTTGTCCTCAGCTTCCTGAAGCACATCAGGGCCTAAAGCCATTCTCTCGCCAACTTCACTCCAATGAAGTGGCGATCTACACTTCCTTCCATAAAGTGCTTCGAAGGGCGCCATTTTGATGCTTGCTTCATAACTGTTGTTATAAGCAAACTCCGCCATAGGTAGATGCTGCGACCATCCTCCCTGGAAGTCTATCACACATGCTCGGAGCATATCCTCTAAGGTCTGTATAGTGCGCTCCGACTGTCCATCACTCTGCGGGTGGAATGCTGTACTGAAATCTAATCGGGTGCCTAAGGCGTCTTGCAGACTCCTCCAAAAGTGAGACACGAAGCGTGTGTCGCGATCGGATACGATCGATGTAGGCACTCCATGAAGTCGCACAATCTCATCATGGTACACTTGTGTAAGCTTTTCCCCGGTCCAAGTCGTATGAATAGGTATGAAGTGCGCCGACTTCGTCAACCTATCCACGATTACCCAAATAGCATCGTGCCCTGCTTGAGAGCGAGGCAACCCTGTCACAAAGTCCATGGTGATTTTCTCCCATTTCCACACGGGAATAGGCAGACTCTGAAGCTTCCCTACGGGAACTCGGTGCTCCGCCTTCACTTGCTGGCAAGTTAAACATCTAGCAACGAACTCGCCAACATCCTTTTTCATCCCGGGCCACCAATAGAGCAACTTTAAGTCCTTATACATCTTGGTGCCACCCGGGTGTATAGCATAGGGCGCCCGGTGCGCTTCTTGAAGAATGTCTTCTTTAATCCCCGAATCCGCGGGCACACAAATACGCCCACGGAAACACATCAATCCCTGATCATCCAAAAGGAAGTCGCCGGTGCAACCATCAACCATTTTACCTTTAATCTTTTGCAATTCCAAATCGAAAACTTGCTTTTCTTTGATTCTATCCAAAAGAGTAGGTTGCACAACCATAGTCATCAATCTCAAGGGTGTGTCAGGAGTCACTATCTCCAACTCCAACCGCTTCATCTGCTCGATCAACTGCGGTTGAGTCACAACATGCATCGCTAAGTTTTCCATCGATTTCCTACTTAGCGCATCCGCCACCACGTTAGCCTTGCCCGGGTGGTAAAGGATCGTCAGATCATAATCCTTGAGTAGCTCCAACCATCTGCGCTGCCTCAAGTTCAACTCCTTCTGAGTAAACAGGTACTTTAAGCTCTTGTGATCCGTGTACACTTCACACCGCTCGCCATAAAGATAGTGGCGCCATAGCTTCAATGCGAACACTACGGCCGCCAACTCCAAATCATGCGTCGGGTAGTTCTTCTCATATTCCTTTAGTTGGCGAGAAGCATACGCGATCACCTTGCCATCCTGCATCAACACACAGCCCAATCCATTAAGTGAAGCATCACTATAAACCACATACCCGGCTCCAGCTACTGGTAGGGTCAGGATCGGGGCGGTAGTCAATCGTTGCTTCAACTCTTGGAAGCTTCGCTCGCACGCATCATTCCAAATGAACTTGACTCCTTTATGCGTGAGCCTCGTGAGGGGAGTAGACAGTTTAGCAAACCCCTCTACGAATCTCCGATAGTAACCGGCCAATCCAAGGAAGCTCCGTATCTCCGTGACGCTCGTCGGTCTCGGCCAATCCTTGATTGCTTCGATCTTCTTGGGATCCACTGCTATACCTGATCCTGAAATCAAGTGTCCAAGGAAGGCTACCTCTCGAAGCCAAAATTCACATTTCTTCAACTTGGCATAAAGCTCCTTTTCCCGAAGTACTTGGAGTACAATCCTCAAATGCTCCTCGTGATCCACGTCGCAGACCAAAATGTCGTCGATGAACACCACGACGAACCTGTCTAGATAAGGTTTGAAAACACGGTTCATCAGATCCATAAAAACTGCCGGGGCATTAGTAAGCCCGAACGACATGACTGTGAACTGATAGTGTCCATACCGTGTTCTAAAAGCCGTCTTCGATACATCCTCGGGTTTGATCTTCAACTGGTGGTATCCAGACTGCAAGTCTATCTTAGAATACACACATGATCCCTGAAGCTGATCAAACAAGTCGTCGATCCTCGGCAACGGATACTTATTCTTGATTGTGACTTTGTTGAGTTCACGGTAATCCACACAAAGGCGAAGTGATCCGTCCTTCTTCTTGACGAACAAAACTGGTGCTCCTCAAGGTGAAACGTTCGGTCGAATGAAGCCTTTGTCCAACAAATCCTGCAGCTGTGCCCTCAGCTCCTTCAGCTCGGCCGGTGCCATCCTATAGGGCGCCTTTGAGATTGGGGTAGTCCCAGGGATGAGATCTACCACAAACTCAATCTCCCTATCAGGAGGCATACCCGGTAGCTCAGCTGGAAATACATCCTGGAACTCCCGCACCACCGGAATATCCTCGATCTTAGGGGTGTCATCCTCGCCCCTCAGCACAACACTAGCCAAAAAGGCTACACAACCTCTACTGATCAGCTGCCTAGCTCGAGACGAGCTGATAGTCATCGCAAACAGCGAACTCCGGCATCCACTAAATACCACCTCAGTCTGCCCCGGTTCTCTAAAAGTAACCGTGCGATTCTTGCAATCAATCGTGGCATAATACTTGGTCAACCAATCCATTCCCAAGACCACATCAAAATCCCCCAGCTTGTGCAAAGCTAGCAAATCTATAGGCATGATCCAATCTCCTACCCGAATAGGGCAACTGGGGCTATACTTTCTAATGTCCAAGATGTGGTCGGGTACAACAACATGTCCTGTATGCAACAAAGGAACCAAAGGGATGCCATGGAACTCGGCAAACAGCCGATCTATAAATGAATGCGATGCACCGGTATCGAATAAAGCACGAACTCTAATGCCGTCAAGTAAAATGATACCTGCAACCACATCCTCGGCTGCTGCCGCCTCCTCGGTCTGAGCGGCGTACATGCGCCCACTCGGGGCCTGTCGAGATCCCTCGCTCT
>NW_017890996.1:0-27955 GCF_001540865.1 Ananas comosus
TAGGTTTTACTCTTGTTCGATAAGAATGAAAAAATATCGTTGTAAAGTCTATACTGTTAGGCGCAATTGATTAGTCTAATGTTGTTTCTTGTGTCGTGACGTGACGATTCGATTCGTTCAAAGTTACACCTCTCGGCATAGAACAATTATAATAGTTTTACTCTTTGTCGATAGAATAGAAAAATACTTTCTAAGTATATCTTTAGGCGCAGAATGAGCCTCGATCTAATTGTTCAGTTTGGTCTTGTGATACGTCGCATCGATTCGTTCCAATTTACCTCTCGGCATAATAAAGTAATAACTAGATTAGTTTACCTTTTGATTCGAATGATAGAAAAAGGTATCGTTGCAAACTAACTGTTTAGGCGAATTGACTAGTCAACTTGTTCTGGTTTTGTTCTTGTGAACGTCGATCTCGATTCGTTCCAATTTACACTATCGGCTAGTAAACAAATAAATAATAAGGTTTACCTATGTTCGATAAATGAAAAGTACCTTGAAGTTATACTGTTATAGGAGCATGATATCTATTCTTGTTCCGTTTTGGTTCTTGTGAACGTCGACATCGAATTCGTTCCAATAAGTTAAACCCAATGTAAGGTCATACACCAATTTTGGAAAGTTTCAGCAACGGAGAGCGCATAGTAAAAAGTAATATTATAAGGTCAACAAACGGCCCCCTCGTCTGTTGAGTAAAAATGTTGAAAATTAGTACTGTTAGGCGCGGGCAATTGAGTAGTCTAATGCTTGTTCCGGCTTTTGTTTCTTGTGAACGTTGAATCGATTGTCCAAATTTACATCTCGGAATAACAATATTATAGTTTTATCTGTTCGAGATAGATAAAAAGTACTTGTTGCAAAGATACCTTTAGGCGTTGTGCAGTCGCATAACTCCCCCTCTAAATTTTCAGGTATGTGTCTGGTGAATCAGAAATTCGAGAATCCTTCGAAACTAATAACACATACACCTGTGGAGGAAAATAACTTAGCATTCGACGTGTGTGCTGGATTTAGTAAACGACGGATGGCATGATTTCTTCCTATCCGGAGTTCGCCTACGATAAAGCTATCCAAGAGTATACTGCGATGGGGCGCGCTTTGAGGTCACTATAATGGTCGAAGAGTGTCCCGTTCTCGCATCTATCCATCTGGAGCGACGTGGGCGATGATAGCGACTCTTGGCCCGTGATGTGGTGGCGGAGACAGGTCGGAAGAGAAAGTTTCGCACTTGCCCGCTCAACAGGCTAAGTGATGGCGCATCTCGATCATAAGGAAGTCTATGCCGACAAGCGAAGAATATGATTTAGAGTTCGAAGTGGCAGACCGTGGATTATTCTGAGAGTGTTCGCCAATGGGGGTGCGAGAGTAAAACGATTTGGGGTCCGTTGGGAAGCTAATCCCGATAGTAGTCGCACCATTAGATATTGGAGCGTGTGGTGCGGTCATACAACTTGCACTACTACCAAGACCTCGGCGGTGATTACACATGTTTTCATCGTGTCGAATCTCCGAAAGTATATGCGAAACGCGGCACATGTATTGGAATACGAGGCCCGAAAGTGAAGCGCATAGTCTCCTATGATCTGCGGAGTAAGACCCCAGTGTGCATCTCTCGATAAGGGAGGCGTTAAAAAGAGTTGCGAATCGGCAAGAATTTCCATATGTGAACAGTCCAGTGGAGAACCACGGCCGGCGGTGCGCGAGACAGCCACTTGGGAGCTCGATAGAACGCAATGTCGAGAAGAGTATGCCGCATTGCTATTTGAATCGATCGAGTTACAGGTATGCGTAATTTCGTGGTGACAATAGATAGAACACGAACATTATTTAATGGGTGGAGAATCGTAATATAGCGAAAATTCGACAAATAAATATCGGAGACTGCTTAGCCCAGTTCAAATTGACGCAGAGGTGCGAGATGGAACACTACCGGAAAGTCCGAAGGTCGTTAAAATGATAAAAGTGAGTTGTGAAGTTTTCGAGAGCTAAAGATGAATTCTGCAAACATGGGCAGGATTTTCAGCTCTCGGGGACCGGTCCCTGAAGGGAGAGACCGGTCCCGAAGCGTGCAGAATGAGACATGCCGAAAAATCGCTAAGTCGATGGAGGATAGGCTCTGCCTGGACTATATTAAACTTAGGTTTTTAGCGTGTCTCTGAAGTAGTCTAGAGAAGATCGTTGTAAATTTATACTGTTAAGGGCAAAACCTGACACTCAATGTTGTTTGCCGGTTTACTATTCCTTGTAGAAGTCCCAATCGTAGATCCTTAAATACACGTCTCGGCTGATCCATATTAACGGCAGATAAGAATTACGGTCTTTACTCGTCTCGCAGTTGCAATAAAATTCGTGTACAATTATCTGTAGGGCGCAACTGAATAGTCTAAATGTTGTTCCGGTTATGTCTGTGAAGTTCCATCGACTCCAATTTACACTCTCGTGAGATAAATAACAGGTAAGTACGAGCAGTCTACTCTAGTTCGACGACTTAAATAAAAGATCGTTGCAATATACTTTTAGCTGCGCCAGGGTGAACGTCGGGCAACCGGTCGCCCATATCCTGGCTGTCAGGGTGGACGATCACTGTGGTCTCTGCCTGCGACTGCCGCAGTCCAGGCAGTGCTACAGAGATAAAGTTCAGGGGTTATTCTTGCATGTTTGGCAACTGGCGCATTGAGCTATTATGGGCTGAGGGGTTTTTGTCCTCTCATTCCAGCTCCGCGATCTCACACTCTCTATCTTCTCTTTCTCTCTCTAAGAAGACAAAGAAGGAGAAGTCAAGACAGACAAGGAAAAGAAGGAAAAGAAGGAAAGGAAGTGAAGAAGACAGATCCAAAGAGCAAAAGGGCTTCATCCTTCTTTCTCCTAGGGCAAGAAAGGAGAGCTTAACAAGGTAAGGTTTGCAAACCCTAATGTAGTAAAACCCTAGACAATGGATTTGAATGCAACCTAGAAAGTAGGTTTTTAATGGATATGATTTTAGTAAGTTTTGAAGCTTTCTTTTGCTTCTAAAGACACACACACACTAGTTTTGGCTCATATTGGTGAGCATTGCGACCAGCCTCTAATGGTGAATCAAACCTAGGTTTTGGAAAGCCTAAGAATGGGTTCTAATGAACTATTTAGAAACGTATAGGTGAAGCTACTTTTGGCTTCTCAAGTGAGAATCAAACCCTAGGTTTGATAAAGTGTAATATGAGCTAGGGGCACCAAATTGGGGCTTTTGCTCATGAGGGTTTCTAAAGTTGGGCAATTGACGCCTGCTAAAAACCTAATTGGGCATTTCGCGACGCGTTGCGTCGCGCCGCGGAGACTTAACGTCACGGAAAAGTGCAAAGTAAAGTTATCGAGCAAAATGGCCTAAAAGGTTCGTTTTGCCGAAAGGTTAAAGGAAAAGAGACGTCTAAAAATCAAATCCTCTGAGAAAATCGTCGGAGCCCTTTGAAAGCTACGAGGTGGGGTGTAGCTTCTCAAACTCCATTGATACTTCCTTCTAATGGCCTAATGTGTCATGATCGATTGGCATGATATGTATATTTTGTTGGCATGCTAATTAGGGTAAAGAGATGGTGGAAATGTGATGATTGCAAGATTGTGAGTACAACTGCATAATGAGAATAGTTGAGAATCCATAATAATGTCAAGAAACACCTAATGGTGTATGGGCATGCAGAGAAAGTGAGCACCGGCGAGTGAGCAAAGAACAGAGTGACACATATGACATAGATCCGATGCATTCGATAAAGCTAATGTGAAATGAACAGCTAAGATTAAGTGTGATGTTAAAAGAACGAAAGCTGATGTAAAGTAAATGATGTAAAGAAAATGAAATTAAAACGGTGTAAATTAAAGTAAGTGGGGCAATAAGAACGAGAAAGTAAAGAACGAAGAATACTAGAGTTACAAGGTGGATGAAAATGTAAAGAATGTGATTGCATGATTGGCAACTAAAGTGATGTGTAAAAGAACACTAGAGGCTAGTGTAAAGTCAAAGAATTGAACCTTATAAATCCTTAGAGGTAAGATATGATCATAATTGCTATGAGATTCCTGCTCGAGGGTGGTCGCTCTCGTCAGGGCGACTGCGCTCGGACGGAGTTATGCATCCGGTTGGATAAACACCCGTAAAGGACGTCCAGGGCTGGTGAGATGTTTCTCATCTGCATGATGACTTAATGTGAAGCAAGTTAATGTGTGCGAAAACCCAGGCTAAGCCTTAATGATTAAGACATAAGAGTAAAGAACAAAGAGTCTAAAGTGCAAGAAACTAAAGAACATGCAAACCTGGCAATTATTTAATTTTAGAGCATATCTTCCTATAGCTAACTTTGTTTCAGCATATTAGATCATGTTTATAGATATGGTTACTATAGTCTTACTTATCCCTTTATTATATGCCTGAGTGAGGTCCTAGTGGGAAAAGTCGACTGATTTGGGCCGAAACCCACTGGGAACTTTGTTGTAGTTTCGAAGCCTTCTCACTATTGTCCAGCATGGAGCGGGACGGCGAGCGAGCCGGCGAGCGACACGCGTAAAGGTATGGCACCCAAGTCAGTCAGAGCCACGAGTCCGATTACCATTTTGTTAGTATTTACTCCCCCTTTTATCCACTTTGTATTTGAGTGATTTAAATGTTGATGTTAAAGCAAAGTAAAGAAAACAAATGTAATGTTCGATTTTGAGGTAAATGTGATGTAAAAAAAATGATGAAGAGAATGTAAAGATTTTTGGATCGTACAAGGTTAATAGATAACAAGATAACAGTATGTGATCAAAATGAAATCATTATTACTGAGAAAATGTTTAAGTTCCTTTTTCTTCACCTAAATGGCCATTGGCTACCCCCGTCGTTAGCCGTTTGTTGTATGTTTCCGCTTAGTGCACCTCTTAATTGAAAATTACATGGTGATGAGCCTTACGGGCGGATAGGTGGAAAATCTGTCCGTTCTGCGTCTGTTGACAACTGTGCGGTTCGGGCCAAATTGGGCATCGGTCCGGGCTGACAGTGTGTAAATGTGGAGTTGGATTGACACATTAGAACAAGGGTGACAATGACAATAGAGACATGATTGGCATCAAGAAATGATTGTTAACATAGTTTTTAACCATATGATACATTGTCCGCAATTGACATAGACGATGCCATGATTAAATAGGTTAGAAAACACTATCATGACAATGGCACTTGTGACAAGTGGCTATGGAATCCTCAATGTTGAGGATTGGAATCGATACTGCAACGATAAGTCTTGGCTAGGGAGGTAGCTCTCCCTCGGGCGGTGCGGCTTCCGGAGTTGGTCACTCTGGCGTGGAAAGTCCCCCAGAAGACGGTCCCTGTAGGGAGGTTTCGAGTCCCGTATTAAGGGATTTTGGGTTGTGAGTCATGTGGGGTTAACATGTTAACCGTAAGATTGGGTCAAGCGCAAGTGAATGTATAGCATTATGTGTTACGGGTTTGGTATCCAGTTGAGAGGATAGGGCTGAGGTGTATGTGAGTACGCCGACACTCGCGCTAGTTTTGGTGGCGGTATTTCGCAGTTGATTGACTCGAGACGACGTCTGAGGTCGGGTGTTAGCTTGTCTAGTGGAGAGAAAACTTCTAGAGCAAATACCAAATGATTGTAAATGATAGAGTATTACAATTTGAAAAAGCTATGGATATGCATGATACAGCAAGTAAAATCATTTATTCTATCTTGTATAGTTTGCATGATTGCGCATATAGCAATGGGCAATTATTGCATTCGTGAGGCAAAGCATGGTTTTATTAGTTTGCATATAATAAAGGATATATACTATCTGTTTATTGAACTGCAACTTGGCGTTGCCTCCTTGGACCTATGGTGCGATGGCTTTTTCCCTTGTGGTGGTGCGCGTACCCACATTGTGTCCTAATACAAGCTGATCTGTTTACATGTGTGGGTGAGCCGAAGCAGATGGACCAACCATGGAGTTGGTTTCAACCCGCACGTGGTTTTGGGGTTTTTACAGGTTCGCTTACTGAGGCGGTCGCGGCGGGCGGCGAGGCGAGGTGCGTAGGCTCCATAGTTAGCGGCCCTATCCCGCAGACCCCTAGAGATAGTGGTAAGGCCGCTGAGTCGGCATTTTACTTAGGAATGTAAGAAATGAAAGGAATAAATTGTAATAATAAATGTAAATCGATTGATATTTGGAAGTTAAATTGTAATAAGTATTGGATGTAAAATGTATGAATGTGAATGCCATGATATATAACTAGGATGTGTTATGTTGTTTGATATCTTCCATATGCAATCTTTGATTGAAAGTTTGTTCCTAGGTTGGAACTCTTGTACATTTAAAGTTGATTGCTGATGCCTGATAGCGTACACGGGAGACTCTCTGTCGCAGTACAGGGGAACTGTCCGGTTCGCCGATCTGTTGGCGGCAGCCGCGACGACCGGCCAAAATAGGCGGCGGCTCCGCGGGGCGTGACAACAACCACTCCAGAATATCTGAAACAAACTTCGGAACACAGATCAAACACTCGAACCTTGCAATTTGCAAGGTCAGTGGATGTACCATATGCAATCTCACAACCTCATCAAGATAGCCACGCTGAGCTAACATTCTCGCCGACCACTCGTAGTGTGAATCGGCAAGAAGTGTGCTATTTCGTCAACAAACGATCTATCACCCATATCGCATCAATACTGCCCTTGGAATCGAGCAAACCGGTAAACGAAATCCGGTCGTAATGTTCTTCCATTTCCAATGGGTTATGGTATACTTTGTCTTTGTCGCCCGGAAATCGGCGTCTCAAGCTTTCACCCTATGGCACGTGAGGCTCTGCGGCCAAAAAACTCCCGCAATTTCTCTTTCATACGCCGCGCACCAGATAATGCACTTTTAGTGCTTGGTACGATTTTAGGTGGGCGCCGGAGTAGTACGGTGATTTTATGTTGGCATATTTCGTGATGTTAGTCGGCTAGTCTTGAATGTTTGAAGAAGAAGAGAGAAGATCGAAGACTCGAAGACTCTAAACATGAATGCATATGCTCGTAAGTTTAAATACCATTGATGATGATTATAAATGTTTAACAAAGTGTTGGAAGACTTAGGATGGTTTTTAAAAATTGAATCTGGACAAATCTGAGGTTTTTCAAATGTGCTGGAACCGGTCCCTGAGAATCGAGAGATCCGGTTCCGAGAGTCCTCTTTGCGTGAAAGTTCATGCTAACCGTGTTCTGAACTGATCTGAGGGAGCCGGTCTCCTGGTCGCTGCTAACCGGTCTCTGGCATGAGAGAAGCCGGTTGCCGCAAACGTTGGGATTTTGACTTGCAGAGAGAGAACAACGGCTCTGGCATTGAAGAGACCCGGTTCGCGCTGAACGTTTGTGTTTTCTGTACGCAGCGAGGGACCGTCTCCCATTCCAAGGCACCGGCTCATGACAGAGGCCGGTTCTCCTCGAAGAGGCACCGTCCTGAGACGACGGTCAGTGTTTTAAATTGGTTTTGCGAATCCTACGTCTGTTTCTAAGTCTTCTAAACCTAATAACTAAGATGTAGGGTGTTTTAAAAGAGGTGAAGGCATCAGAAATTGTTTTTAAACCCTAGAAAGCTTGTGGGTGCATTCTTCTTCTCTCAAACAACAAGTTTTCTATTGGATCAATTCTGAAACCCTAATTTCTTGTTCTTCTATGAGAATTGATTCGGGCTATTGCTTAGAAACATCTTCTATGGTTCTTTAATGATTGTCTAAGCAATAAATCATCATCAATCTTGGTATTCTTGCTCCGGACGGAGTGTGCTTGTGGATTCGAGTGGGCGTCGTGGATCGGCGTGATCAAGGCTTCGTGGATTCGAAGTGTGGACGTTTCGTGGATTTGGGACGTGGCATTCGTGGATTCGGACGTGGGGCGTGGACAACCCGTTGGTGTGCCCGAGATCCGGAGAAGATAAAAAAGAGGTTTGAGTCCGTGGAATCGGTAAATCACCTTGTAATCTTTTATTCTTAGTAGATTGTTATCGCGTGTTGGTCCCGTGGTTTTTTACTCCTAGTTGGAGTTTTCCACGTAAATCTCGGTGTGTTTTTTATTTTCCGCATTTATTTTTATCGCATTGAGATTTGTGGTTTTGGCTATTACACCTATTCACCCCCCTCTAGGTGTTAGATATAATCTAGATAGATCCTTGGGCTCCTCAAAACTTACAACTGGTATCAGAGCGAGATCTAGATATATTGTTATCTAATGGCCGGAGGCGGTAACATTAATCGACCACCACTCTTCGATGGCACGAATTATGCCTATTGGAAAGTTCACATGAGAGCTTTTCTAATCGCAATCGATGAGCGGGTGTGGAAAGCTATAGAATTTGGTTGGAAGCATCCTACCAAAGTCGTCGATAATGCCACTGTTCCGAAACCACGAAATAAGTGGACAAAAAATGAAAATGAGTCATCTTCGTTTAACGGTAAAGGAATTAATGCTTTATTCAACGCTTTATCGCAAACGGAGTTTACTCGTGTTTCGACATGCGAAACGACAAAGGAAATTTGGGATACTCTACAAGTTACGCATGAGGAACAAGCTTAGTAAAGGTTCAAAAATTACAAATGCTAACAAGCAAATTTAATTCGATTTTTATGGAAGAAAGTGAAACCTTTACCGAGTACTACACGCGTCTACAAGACGTAGTCAATACATGCGCTAACTTAGGAGAGAAAATTCCGGATGCTAAGGTTGTTAGAAAGATTCTTCGAACTCTTTCGGAACGGTTTCGGGCAAATGTTGCCGCGATCGAAATCGTAAAGCATCCAGATGAGATGAAAGTCGAAGAGTTAGTAGGCGCTTTACAAATATATAAGATGACTTTTCCTACTAACTCATCTTCTTCCAAGTCTTTTTCTAAAAGCACAGGGGTTGCACTCAAATCGACAAAGAAAGAAGACGACAATTCGGATTCCGACGGAGATGTTTCGGTTGCTGATTTTGAACATCAATTGGCGCTCCTAACGAAGAAGTTCTGACGGAATTTCCGAAAAAAGAACAATTTGGACAAGGCTTCATTTTCGAAGCATAAATCCTTTTCTAAACAATCTTCAAGTTCAAAATCTAAGAATAAAAAACTTGCAAAGTCTTTGAAAGAAAAAGAAGATTTTGAAGGGGAAATTCAATGTTACAAATGTAAAGGCTATGGCCATATTGCAACGAATTACCCCTCCAAGAAAACGTATAAACAAAAGGCTTTGCAAGTTAAGACTTGGGATGATTCTTCTTCTAGTGAATCATCTTCAAGTGACGAAGAAAAGAGTGATCACATTGCTTTATTTACTAACACTCCTCTACCTTCGTCTAACGTTGTTTGTTTATCCTCAATTGTTTCTAATTCCAATGTTTCTCTCTCTTCGCATGGGTCTTCGAGCGACAATGGCGAAAGCCAGGAGGAGTCGAAAGATGAGGATATAGTGGAAGCGTACAATCAACTTCTTATCCATTCGAAAAAGATGGCCAAACTTAATAAGAAGTTGAGGCATCGTTTGTTGGATCTTGAAGAGGAAAACAACAAGTTGAAGACAATGAATAAAGCTCTTGAGGAGGAAAGGGAATCAATTTTGAAGAATAATTCGGTCCTCCAAGAGAAGCTTGATGAAGCGGAATCAACGATCAAATCCTATAAAGATAAGATTGGATTTTTGGAGCAACAATTTAAGGAAACGTTTACATCCAATCAATCCTTGACCGATCAAGTTCGTCAACTTCAATCCGACATTCAAAAGTTTTCTTCGGGATCAAAGAAATTGGATCATATGCTCGGATTGGGTCAAATGGACAAACTTGGCCTCAGATATGAAAGAACTTATGTTGAGAAGAATCAAAAGTCAAATTCTAAAGTCTCAACAACTTTGAAAGAGAAGGTGTGTCATAAATGTGGCATCAAAGGACACATCAAAAAGAGTTGCCCGAACAAGACAAAGAAGAATCAATTGGCAACTTCGAAAAATCAAGCAACACCCTCCACTACTCGACTTTCTTCACGGAATTCAAATAAAAATCAATTGAATCGAGCACCTCAAGGGAATCGGTTTTCTAATGCTCAACGTCATGTTCGACCAAACCCACAGGCAAACCGGATCTCTAAGCTTCAACGACAAATTAACCGAAGCTTCAAGTAACAAGACGACCAACGGTTGATCAAAAGTCAAAACAATCGGTACACAACTACAACAAATTACGACAACCGATAATCCGACAAGTTTGGATTCGAAAAGGTGATATCTTTCCTTGCCTTAAGTCTTAATTTGTGTTTGACTTTATATTTTGCTATGATCGGTTTTATTGCATATCTTTTGATCATTGCATTACATGTGCTTCGAATTTTTCTTGATCATTTTGTGATTAAACATTAAATAGTGTGTTGAACGTCGGTAATTTACATTCATTCGTTTTGAATTAATTTCATATTAATTATCGATTTCACATTATTATCACTATTTATGAAGATAATTTATAATAGAATATCTTAATTCTTATATTCATCAAATTTGAGTAATCATGTGTGATCTTTCGGCACTTAATCTATCTCGGTCATGTGTGTTAAATTTGATGAATGAAAATTTGCTAATCGACTAAAACTTGTCAAATTTTCTTTCATATAAGAGATTGTATAATTAAGGGGGAGTCATGTATAAAAATATAATAAAAAGGAGGAGAAGAAAATACTCATATGCGTAAAAGATGTGAAAAGAGTTACATCCTAAAGGGAGTGTGAAAACTACCACCACATGTAGGAAAGAGCTACCACCCTGGTCATCCGACAAGTGTGTGAAGCTACCACATGAAAATTAATGGAATAACTGAAAAGGTTGAAAAAAAATAAATATATTAGAATTTTCGGTGTAATAAGGTGATTTAGTAAAAAGATGCTCAAAGAGCCACCCCAGGTACATTATTGCCTGATCTCGAATTTGAACGTTTATGCGACAAATTTCTGTCATTTAGTGAATCTTCATAAGTCATCTTTATAATCCGTTACATCTTTATAGATTTTGAGCCTTTAGATTATTTTTGATGACTTGATTTTGACGCATATATGGATAAAGAAATTTTAGTATATTTTATCTATATCTTGGTGATCTTAATGAAAATCTCTCCCCCTTTGTTCATGCATCTAATATGATCAATAATATGTTCATTGATCATATTAGATGCATGAACAAAGGGGGAGAGATTTTCATTAACAAAGGGGGAGAGATGTTAGATTTTCATTAACAAACGAGGATAAAATATACTAAAATTTCTTTATCAATAATATGTTTATTGATCATATTAGATGCATGAACAAAGGGGGAGAGATTTTCATTAACAAAGGGGGAGAGATGTTAGATTTTCATTAACAAACGAGGATAAAATATACTAAAATTTCTTTATCAATAATATGTTTATTGATCATATTAGATGCATGAACAAAGGGGGAGAGATTTTCATTAACAAAGGGGGAGAGATGTTAGATTTTCATTAACAAACGAGGATAAAATATTCAGAGGGGGAGAAATTTTCATTGAGAGATGTTCATTTTTTTTTACTAACTTTGTTCGTGGAGAAAATATTCTTTGTATTCTTTCTGCAGATTCTCGAAGACTTCAAGACTCCTTATGTTTAAGTCATAGAGTTTGTTTAGGAGTTGCAAAATTGTAATTTTGTATTTTCTTTAGATTTTTCACGCGAGAAGTTCATTATTTTGGTGATGGCAATGAATTTCATTTTTTTTGTTTGGAGAGTTTAGCGTTGTGAGTATTTTGATGTATTTTTGAGTTTTGTCACAAAATTGCCAAAGGGGGAGATTGTTACGGATTTTTTGTTGGCATATTTCGTGATGTTAGTCGGAGTCTTGAATGTTTGAAGAAGAAGAGATGAAGATCGAAGACTCGAAGACTCAAAACATGAATGCATAATGCTCGGTAAGTTTAAATACCATTGATGATGATTTATAAATGTTTAAAAGCGTTTGGAAGACTTAGGATGGTTTTTAAAATATGAATCTGGATAAACTGAGTTTTTCAATGTTCTGGGACCGGTCCCCTGAGATGAGAGACCGGTTCCCGAGAGTCCACTCTGCGTGAAAGTTCAAGGCAACCGGTCTCCTAATCTCAGGGACCGGTCTTCTGGTCGGTGCAACCGGTCTCTGGCATGAGAGACCGATTCCCAAACATTGGGATTTTTGACTCGCAGAGAGAGACCGGTCTCTGGCATGAGAGACCGGTTCCCGAACGTTGTGTTTTCTGTCACACAACGAGGGACCGGTCTCCCATCCAAGGCACCGGTCTCTGACAAACCAGTCTCCTCGAGAGGACCGGTCCCTGAGGACAACGTCAGTTTTTAAAATTGGATTTTTGCAATCCTAGTCTGTTTCTAAGTCTTCTAAACCTATAAATAAGATGTAGGGGTGTTTCTAAAAGAGGATGAAGGCATAGAATATTATTTTGAAACCCTAGAAACTTGTTGGGTGCATTCTTTCTTCTCTCAAACAACAAGTTTCTATTGGATCAATTCTTGAAACCCTAATTTCTTATTCTTCATGGAGAATTGATCGGGCTATTGCTTAGAAACATCTTCTATGGTTCTTTAATAATTGTCTAAGCAATAAATCATCATCAATCTTGGTATTCTTGCTCCGGACGGAGTGTGCTCGTGGATTCGAGTGGGCGTCGTGGATTCGGCGTGATCAAGGCTTCGTGGATTCGAAGTGTGGCGTTTCGTGGATTCGGGACGTGGCGTTCGTGGATTCAAACGTGGGGCGTGGACAACCCGTTGGTGTGCGCGAGATCCGGAGAAGATAAAAGAGAGGTTTGAGTCCGTGGAATCGGTAAATACCCTTGTAATCTTTTATTCTTAGTGGATTGTTATCGCGTGTTGGTCCCGTGGTTTTTTACTCCTAGTTGGAGTTTTCCACGTAAATCTCGGTGTGTTTTTTATTTTCCGCATTTATTTTTATCGCATTGAGATTTATGGTTTTGGCTATTACACCTATTCACCCCCCTCTAGGTATTAGATACAATCTAGATAGATCCTTGGTGTCACGTCCCGCTATCGCCAATTTGGTCGATCCGGGTCCGCACACAGACGCCGAACGGACAGAACCTCCCCTGTCCGCCCAAGGCTCAACAACAACGAGAACATGTATAAAGAAATGAACAATCCCCAGGATAACATTTCAATATACATGGCTTGCACGAGGGCAAGCAACAAAAACAAGTGAAACTGAACTTAACTAAACATGCATTCACTATACTTTTAAAACATTAAAACTGAACTATACATAACTGAACAACTGAAACATTTAGTTATTTACATGCTCTGTTATACATTTATTTACCAGTCTCTGTACATCAAAATGTATTACATAAAGCCAAAAATGGTATACCACTAGAACTCGGGTGTCCACTAGCTAGGCTGCTGGGCTCTTGCCAGATCCTCGGCCACACCGCTCGCGCTGGAACCTGTATGGTTAGTGGTATGAGAACTACTAAAAGTTTCTAGTGGGTTCGGCCGCCGACCTCACCGACTCACCCACTAGGTCTATTCAGGCATATGTAGGCAAGAAAAGTAAATAGATAGTAACCAACTATAACATGTAACTACTACAATGCCTGTACAAAGCTGAAAGGAACAATATATAATAACTGATAAATATGCATGCATGCTTTTAATGATGTTACCCAATCAAACTGGTTAACCCTTTTGGTTAACAATAACTCACCGACGATATCCCAAATATCGGGGAGACGCAAGCTACATCCCGACTAAACTGTCAACTAGGGGAGACGCTAGCTCCTGGTCCAGTTAAGATGACTACTCCAGAGCTCATCGTTCAAGGAGGAGCGACCTTCCTTGAACATAAAACTGATGTGAGTATGATCTGATCTTCCTTTAGAAGATCCAATGAAAGACAATGCAACACTTTACTCTAACTAGCCCTTTATGCTAGTTTCATGGTTTTATGTTTGATGCTAACCAAATCTCTAGTCATGATATCACCAAGTTCACTATTGTTATAGTCCATGCATTCATAGGGTTCTATGTCCACATACTAATGTTCATAGGTTCTCAATATTGATAGAAATTCAAATATTCAATTATCACTTGCATAATGCCAGTACCCTATAATGCATGAATACAAGTAATTCATATATAAATATGCTCAATGAAATATCATAGACATAAAGGGGGATTCAAAGATTTCGGATAGCACCACCCACCTGTAGGGATGTCAACTAACTCGAATCCACGTCTCGAACTGTGTCAATGATGATCTCACGTGACCTAACGCAAATAAAGCCTAAACGGCTTCTACCGTAATTAGTGCGTCGCCGACCTGTCGGAATGTCAATTTAGACTTCCGAGCATGTTTAACTTTCATTTATATAAAAATAAAAGAGGTTACACTAGAATCATATTTACATATTTTACAAGTTTGCATTTCCACTCTGTACATATATATATGTGTAGACAATGCACTCTGCCATAAGTTCCAATTTAATTTAATCCACAATTCACTTATTAACTATATTACATATAGCCTTCCAGGGGTTGTCTAACAGATTATTCCTACTCTACAAACTAAATCATGCATAATTTTACTTCTTGTGCTGCTACCAATATCAATGCTACTCAATAACTTCATTGCTGACACTTCTAGTAAAGTAGGCATTCTATAATAATTTCAACATTCTAAGTATGAAACAGCCTGGTTCATACCTTAAATTCGAGCTCTTTTTCACAGCTCACTGAATTAGAGGCTTCACTAGATTTCCTTCTTAATGTGGGTACCCAGATTTCACCAGGATAGCAACTTCACCTCAGCTGCAGCCTTACTTCCTTATCCAATTGGCTTGATTTCAGCTCACAATGAATTCTGCATCATGCTGAATTCTTGCTGAAATTTCAGCACTTCATCTTCCCTTTCATAGCTTGCTAATTTCCAGGCTCCACCAGATTTGTTGTAGCTCGAATTGTCAAAGAAGCTCCACTAAGCTTCTTCAATTCAGGTGCCCAGTTTGTCAAGGCAGTGGCTTTCACTTCAAGGTTGTACCAAACTTGCTCACTGCTTCAAATGGCCCAATATCAATTCCTGGCAGCAAACTACCCTTATATGGATCATCTCTAATGCAACTAACTTGACTATATTTAGATATTAGAACAAGCTTACCTTAATTAGGTATTCTACCAGGGTGTTCTCAGCTTCAACAACCAAAAATTCTACTTCAAGGTCTTCCTCAGCTGCAGTTCCTTACCTCAAGTTTCAACCTCCCAGAGTTGAACTTTTCACTTCAGCAGCTCCAATCAATCCGAGCCCTAATTCTGCCACTCCTGACAGCAACTTCCTCGATATATGTCAGTCCTAATACGATTAATTCGATTATAATCACACATACTTTTGTATTGACCATTTATAATACAATCAATTTAATTTGAATTAACCATTAGGTTCAGCTACTTTGACTTGATGATCAATTCGATTACTCTCAGCTTTAACAGCTCACAACTCCCAGGCTTTCTCAACTGGGACTCCACTTCGACAACTTCATCTAGCCATATCTTCAAATCTGCCCCTTCTAGTAGCAGGAAGTCCATGTAAGCATCATCTCTAAGGTAAGTAATTCAACTCAAATTAGATATAGACTTAACTTACCTTAATTTGGGACTCCTCCAAATTTCCTTCAGCATTAACTAACCCAAGGCCCCAAGTCTCAAGTCTGAAATTTCAACCATAAGAAATCCTTCCATAATTCCTCTCTAAAGCCTTTAATTGGCTACAATTTACTGTAGAACGCACTTACCTTAATTTGATGCTGAACCACGTTGCACAGTAACTCCAACCACAAGAATTCTCTGCTCGGTTCACCTCCTCCACTTGAACCCGCAAGCCTCAAGGCTGCTACCCCAATTTCCTCAAGCTTTCCCTAGCCTAGAGAGAGAAAAGGAGAACCAAAGAGATGAAAGAAGAAGAGAGAGAAGAGGTTCTGCACTTAGACAAGTGTAACCCACCAGGGGTGAGGTGATAAGGTTGGAATTTTGCACTCTAGCCTATTAATTCTCAGAAACTGCATTGCAGTCCAGTGCAGCCCGCAACTGTGTACCGGTACAGAATCAGTGGTGTACCGGTACACAGTACACCAGGGCTTCCACAACAGCAGTAACAACAGCTACTCTAGGGCCCTATTTCTCACATTTAGTTCATTTCAATTTCACTCAAACATCTCCAAAACCATCTAAGGAACTTTCCCAATCTACCAAAAGTGATTAATTCCCATTTTAGCATTATTGTGATCAATTTAGTCACAATTAGCTCGTAATCGAAATTCAATATATTACACTTGGGCTCCTCAAAACTTACAGTGTATACTATAGGGAGATTGATACGCTTCTTGCATGATCGCCCTTCGAATATTATCATCTTTTGGCATGCACCAATGATTTCGGAATCGGAGTGCGCCATCGGTTCCAATGCCAAAGTCCTCGGCACCACAGCTTTCAACTTGACTCCACACCTTTTGAAGATAAGAATCCGAAGCCTGTAGCTCTTTGATTTTCTCCAACAAGGTCAGTTGCACTACCAACGCGGCTAGTATTGCCGGCACTCCTGGCACTACTACTTCAAGACCCAACCGTTCCATCTCCTTTTGCAATAACGGTTGCGACGTGATTGCCGTCGCCAAGTTCTCCACTGATTTCCTACTTAGTGCATCGACCACGACATTGGCTTTTCGAGGGTGGTATAGTATAGTGACATCATAGTCCTTTAACAACTTCAACCACCGCCGCTGTCGCATGTTCAATTCCTTCTGGGTGAACAAGTACTTAAGACTCTTATGATCTGTATAGATCTCACAATGCTCACCGTACAAGTAATGCCTCCATAACTTTAGCGCGAATATCACCACGGCTAACTCAAGGTCGTGAATCGGGTAATTCTTTTCACAACTCTTCAACTGGCGTGAAGCATAAGCTATCACTCGGCCATTTTGCATTAATACACACCCGAGACCAATATACGAGGCATCACTGTACACCACGAAAGTCTCCCCCGGAGTCGGCAAGGCAAGCACCGGGGTCGATGTCAACCTGTTCTTCAACTCTTCGAAACTCCGATCACAATCGTCGCTCCAAATATACTTTACTCCTTTGTGGGTGAGGCGCGTTAGTGGAGTAGTTATCTTGGCAAACCCCTCCACGAACCGCCGATAGTAGCCCGCAAGTCCAAGAAAACTATGGCCCTCCGCTACACTTATCAGACGAGGCCAATCCTTGATCGCCTCCACTTTCTTAGGGTCTACCGAGACCCCATCGCCCGATATCACGTGGCCCAAAAATGTAACCTCCATAAGCCAAAAGTCACATTTCTTCAACTTAGCATAGAGCTTCTCTTGTCGGAGAATCTGTAGCACGGCTCTCAAATGCTCCTCGTGCTCCTCCTCGCTCTTCGAATAGACCAATACGTCGTCTATGAATACTACGACGCACCGGTCCAACAACTGCCTGAAGACTCGATTTATCAAGTCCATAAATGTTGCCGAGGCATTAGTAAGCCCAAACGGCATTACCGTGAACTCGTAATGGCCATACCGCGTACGGTACGCCGTTTTGTGCACATCCTTCGGTCTAATCTTTAATTGATGATACCCCGATTGGAGATCAATCTTCGAATACACCTTTGATCCTTGCAACTGATCGAATAGATCGTCAATCCTTGGCAACGGGTACTTGTTCTTAACCGTTACTTTGTTCAACTCACGATAATCCACGCAGAGTCGAAGCGTACCATTATTCTTTCTCACAAATAGCACCGGGGCTCCCCACGGTGACACGCTCGGCCTCATGAAGCCTTTATCGAGCAAGTCTTGTAGTTGCCCTTTTAGCTCCTTTAACTCCACCGGTGCCATTCTATACGGAGCCTTCGAGATTAGTGCCGCCCCGGGAATCAAGTCAATGATGAACTCAACCTCCCGATCCGGTGGCAATCCCGGTAACTCCGCCGTAAACATATCCGGAAACTCGCATACTACTCGAATATTTCCCCAACTCTGGGTGCTCCCTGTCATGTCCCGGGACCGGCAGAGGCCCTCCCGGTAGCGTGCCCAGACCCGCCATATGTCTACATATATAAGGCGTCTATAACAACAGCGGAAAATAAAGCAAGAAAGCAAAAGAGTCTACGACATCAGAGCAAAGTGAATATCTAAGTTCTACACAGAGAGGTAAGTATAAAGCTGAAATCCACAGATAAAGACATAGAATGGTACAAAAAAAATCCCAAATACAAAACTAAACATAAAGAGTATATAGGTGGTCTCTCTACACATGGTTCTCAAAATCTCTCTCCTTAATACAAAAGAAGAGTAAACCACCTAAGCTTACAAGGGCTCCCAGCTAGCTAGCTACACGACTCCTCTGCCGCGATCCCGTGTCTCCGCCGGTGCCGAAGGCTCTGAAATAACAGCAAGAAAAAGAGGGCGTGAGAACTATAATTCATAGTTCCCAGTGGGCAATTACTGACCTCAGCTCAATGCACCACTAGGCCCCAAAGGAAATAGGGTAAGTACGATAAGCAACAAAAATGATAATAATAATGACGATAATAAAGCAGGTGTAACTACTAAACCATAAACATTACGACGTCAATGTGTTGTACATTTACTCTTTCATAAAGAAGAATATCCAATGCATAAGTAATATGTCCCAACATAACAAGCAAGTAGGTATCATGGTTGTAAGTATACTATGATGCAATAAACAAGACTATCATGTATACTATAAGTCCCAGCGCTATGCTATAAGCATGTCAAGGTAATCCAACTATTAAACCTATCTAGTAGTGATAGTCATTTTCCGGTTCAATGTCATTGTTTCCAACATGTTCGAGGACCTACATATTGTAGTCCAGCTTACGCCACCTAAGTGTCGGTGGTAGCTCTGGCATTCCCACTCTAGGAATGAGTCTATCCCTCCCGACCCCTTAGGTTTCTCGATACCGCACGAGCGAACATAAGTTGCGTAGGCCAACTCCGGAGTGCCGGCTTGTAGGGAGCGACCCTCACAAGCATGTGCGAATGAGCACAAATGGCAAACAAGTGCAATCATCGTCTTAAGTACCCAATCATCATGTCTCTAACATGGTAATAGTCACTAGCATCTCAGTGATCTAGTTCTAGGTCACAACACGAAGTTCCAATATTTACTAAGTTTAGTGCCCCTTAATAACACTTAGACATTTCGATGTACAAGCATGTTCCAATTCTCTCAATGGCCCTATCCACTAGGTTCACACATAACCCGGGCTTAATGCCGCTTTATGACATTAGCTCACAATTTCACATGTCAAACTTGTCATATGCCTCTTTATGGCTTACTAAGATCCTTTAAGTCTCAAGTAGGAATAGCTTTAAATGCATGAAAGAAATGCTCATTTTTCACAATAGGAATTATGATTCCACGTCTCAATAGGATGTCAATCATATACAAATCCCACATGGTAGCTCTCTACTATATAGGGGTCCGAAATTTCTTACACATAATGTAGGCATGTTAAGCATCCTAAAATTTATAATAAATACATTTAACATAGAAATGCATGAGTTTTTGCTCTACAAAGCATAAAACATGGGATATGAGAATTTCTCATATGCCAGGCTAGGTCAAACCCACCAAACCGTCACGGAGTCCTTCGTTTCGCCGAACGGAGTTGTCCACGAGTCTCTAAGTATCATAAAAGTAAGGAGCGAAGAGATACACAAGCGTTACGAGCAACTCTAGGCTTAAACATTAACCATCACAAGCAAAGGGGCAAAAACTCACATAGGGAGTAGAAAATCTCTCTCAAGCTCCAAAAGAGGGTTAGAATCCTTCCAATCCAACCCAAAGGAAGATCCTAAACCAAGAAATTGGGCCTCAAAAGCCCTAGATCAAAAAGCACCAAAATCAACCCTAAAATCCCATTCTAGGGTTTCATCTACCACAAAGCAACAAAACTCCAATCTAGAGGGAGAGAATGAGCTACTAACCTTTTAGAAGCCTCAAACAAGATCCAAAGTCCTCCAAGTGTGGAGATCTCCCTTCTGTCAAGCTCTAAATCCAAGGTCCAAGCCAACAAAAGAAAGAAGAGAGGGTGTGGGTGAAGATCCAAGCCTCCAACAAGCTCTCTTCTTCTTCTTCTTCCTCTCCTTCTTCTTCTTCTCTCTCTAGGAGCAAGTGGGATGGTGGAATGAGGGAGAAGAGAAGGAGAAGTGGCCATATAGGCCCTCTAGTGTAACAAAATCCAACTGAGTCCCTCAACTTTGCACCCTGTGCAAAGCCCGGACTGGGCAGTTTTCGGATTGAGGGACCGGTCTCCCCGACATGGGACCGGTCTCTTGGCCTGCTCTTAGAAAATCCACGTTCGGGAACCGGTCTCTCCCCGAACGGGACCGGTCTCTCCCCGCGCGGACGCGCTCGGGGACCGGTCTCGCCCGCCAGGGACCAGTTGCCTCGCCTGCTGCCGCATCACAGCTCTGAGGGGACCGGTCTTTTCTATCAGGGACTGGTCCCCGACAGTAAAAACTCTCAGGACTCGTCCAGAACTCAGGTTTTCGAACTTCTTAGGTCGAAAAACATTCTACGACCCTCCACCAAGCGTGGAACAGCTCGAAACACATCCAATCACTCGAACCTCGAAATTTGCACAGGTCCAGTGTGCTACATTCACCTTTCCTAAAAAGGAGTTTCGTCCGCAAAACTCAAAAAGTAGAGTACCTCAAGCTTCCATCTGAAAAAGATGGGGATTGCGCTCCCGCAGTGAGCTCTCCAACTCCCAAGTGGCCTCGCGCTCGTCGTGGTTGCTCCAAAGCACCCTCACGTAGGGAATGTCACGGTTCCTCAATCTTTTTATTTCGCGAGCCAGAATCCTCAAAGGTTGCTCTTCAAAGCTCAAATCTTTCCTCAGTTCCAAAGGTGTGGCGTCCAACACGTGAGCCAGATCATGGATATACTTCCGAAGGACCGATATATGAAAGACATTGTGTACGCCCGATACGTTCGGAGGTAATGCAAGTCGATACGCTACCGGGCCTACACGCTCCAAAATCTCATATGATCCAATGTATCGGGGGCTCAACTTACCCCAGATCCCGAATCTTCTAATCCCTCTAGTCGGCGAGACTTTCAAGAAGACATGATCACCAATCTGAAATTCCAAGTCTCGTCGACGCCTGTCAGCATAACTCTTTTGCCTACTCTGGGCTGTCAACAGTCGCTCCCGAGCAATGCGAACCTTGTCCTTAGCTTCCTGGAGCACATCTGGGCCTAAAGCCAATCTTTCGCCAACCTCACTCCAATGAAGTGGCGATCTACACTTCCGTCCATAGAGTGCCTCGAAAGGTGCCATCTTGATGCTTGCTTGATAACTGTTGTTATAAGCAAACTCTGCCATTGGTAGATGCTGCGACCATCTTTCCTGGAAGTCAATCACACAGGCTCGAAGCATGTCCTCGAGAGTCTGTATAGTATGCTCCGACTGCCCGTCACTCTGGGAGTGGAAAGCTATACTGAAGTCTAACCGCGTACCCAAAGCATCCTGTAAGCTCCGCCAAAAGTGAGATACAAATCGGGGGTCTCGATCTGAAACAATAGATGTAGGTACCCCGTGCAATCGCACAATCTCATCCAGGTATACCTATGCGAGTTTCTCATCAGTCCATGTAGTGTGAATAGGTATGAAATGTGTCGATTTCGTCAATCTATCCACGATTACCCAAATAGCATCATGTCCGGCCTGCGAGCGGGGCAAACCCATCACAAAGTCCATGGTGATCTTCTCCCATTTTCACACCGGAATCAGTAAGCTCTGCAATTTCCTCGCGGGAATTCGGTGTTCAGCTTTCACCTGTTGGCAAGTTAAACATCTAGCAACAAACTCACCAATGTCCTCTTTCATCCCGGGCCACCAATAAAGCAACTTTAAGTCCTTGCATATCTTGGTGCCCCCCGAATGTAAAGTGTACGGTGCTCGGTATGCCTCTTGAAGAATTTCTTCTTTAAGTGCCGATTCCGCCGGTACACAGATCCGTCCACGGAAATGCATCAATCCAACACCGTCCTCAGAAAAGTCACCGGAGCAACCATCAATCATTTTAGCTCGAATCCTTTGCAACTCTACATCGGAGACTTGCTTTTCTTTAATCCTTTCCACAAGAGTAGGTTGCACCATCAAAGTCATCAGTCTCAAAGGTGTATCAGGAGCCACCACCTCCAACTCCAACCGCTTCATCTGCTCGATGAACGGCGGTTGAGTAACCACAAGCTTCGCTAAGTTTTCCGTCGATTTCCTACTTAGCGCATCCGCCACCACGTTAGCTTTGCCCGGGTGGTAAAGTATCGTCAAATCATAATCCTTGAGTAGCTCCAACCATCTGCGCTGCCTCAAGTTCAACTCCTTCTGAGTGAATAAACACTTTAAACTCTTGTGATCCGTATATATATCGCATCGCTCGCCGTACAAGTAATGGCGCCATAGCTTCAATGCAAAGACCACGGCAGCCAATTCCAAATCATGAGTAGGGTAGTTTCTTTCATAATCCTTCAACTGGCGAGATGCATACGCGATCACTTTCCCGTCCTGCATCAAGACACAACCCAATCCGTTAAAGGAAGCATCACTATAAATCACATACCCTGCTCCAGCAGTTGGCAATGTTAGGATCGGGGTGGTCGTCAATCTCTGCTTCAACTCTTGGAAGCTCCGTTCACACGCATCATTCCAAACAAACTTGGTGCCTTTATGCGTGAGCCTTGTGAGGGGAGTGGATAACTTTGCAAATCCCTTAACAAATCGTCGGTAGTAGCCGGCCAAGCCAAGAAAACTCCGAATCCTGGTGACACTCGTCGGCCTTGGACAATCCTGGATAGCTTCAATTTTTCTAGAATCCACGGCTATACCCGATCCCGAAATCATGTGGCCCAAAAACGCCACCTCTCTAAGCCAAAACTCACACTTCTTCAATTTCGCGTAGAGCTTCTTTTCCCGAAGCACTTGAAGTACAAGTCTCAAGTGTTCCTCGTGATCCGCGTCACTTCGGGAATAGACCAAAATGTTGTCGATGAATACTACGACGAACCTGTCTAGATAAGGCTTGAAAACACGATTCATTAGATCCATAAAAGCCGCCGGGGCATTAGTAAGTCCAAACGGCATAACGGTAAACTCATAATGTCCATACCATGTTCTGAAAGCCGTTTTCGACACATCCTCAGGCTTGATCTTCAATTTGTGGTATCCCGACTGCAAGTAAATCTTGGAATACACACTAGATTCCTGGAGCTGATCAAATAAATCGTCAATCCTTGGTAATGGGTACTTATTCTTGATCGTGACTTTATTGAGTTCACGATAGTCCACACACAAGCGAAGCGATCCATCCTTCTTCTTGACAAATAGGACCGGTGGTCCCCAAGGTGACACACTCGGCCGCACAAAACCCTTGTCCAGAAGGTCCTGCAGCTGTGTCTTCAGCTCCTTCAATTCCGCCGGTGCCATCCTATAGGGCGCTTTTGAGATTGGAGTAGTCCCGGGGACGAGATCTACCACAAACTCAATCTCCCTATCAGGTGGCATACCTGGTAACTCCGCTGGAAACACATGTCCAAACTCCCGCACGACAGGGATGTCCTCAATCCTAGGGGTGTCTGCATCGCCCCGCAACACAATAGTAGCCAAGTAGGCCACGCAGCCTCTGCTGATCAACTATCTAGCTCGGGAGGAGCTAATCGTCATCGCAAACAGCGAACTCTAGCATCCTCGGTACACAACCTCCGCCTGCCCCAGCTCTCTAAACGTCACAGTTTGATTCTTGCAATCAATAGTGGCGTAGTACTTGGTCAACAAGTCCATGCCCAAAACAACATCAAACTCTCCGACTTTATGCAAAGCTAGCAAGTCCATGGGCATGACCCAATCACCAACCCGAACAGGGCAACGGGGGCAAAACTCTCGAATATCCAAAGAGTGATCGGGTACAACAACTCGTCCCGGATGCAGCAAAGATGTCAATGGTATGCCATGCAACTCGGCAAACAGCCGGTCTATGAATGAATGCGATGCACCGGAATCAAATAATGCTCAAACTCGAATACTATAAAGTAAAATGATACCTGCGACCACATTCTCGGCTGTCGCCGCCTCCTCAATCTAGGCCGCGTACATGCGCCCACTCGGGGCCTGTCGTGACCCCTCCGCCTGCCGCTGCACTGGCGGCCGTCCAGCCTGGTGATGCGCAGAATGTGTCCCCTGGCTGGGACTCGGTAAAGCTGGTGCAGATGCCGAAGAAGGCGCTAGTGCTGGACTCCTCGGACAGTCGGACTGGAAGTGACCCTCCTGGCCACACAGGTAGCACTGCCCCGATTGCGTGAACACTGCCGTGAAAAATGGGGACCACCGCAGATCACGCAGCGAGGAGCCTCGCGTCGATCAGGTCCTCCCGCTGAGTAGACTAGCCACGTCCTCGCGACTGGCTCCGGTGTCTCGGATGTCTCGGCGGCCTCCCTGAGTGCGCCTAACTCGCACCCTCAGCCGCAGGCCTCTTGCCTTTGCGTTTGTCCAAGGCCTCTACCCGCTCCTGCAGATTCGCTGCTCCACTCTCTACTATGAGTGCGCGATTCACAACCTCCAGGTAGGTTTGGAGGTTGGACGACTGAACAAATCGGAAGATCGAAGGCCGCAATCCCCGCTCAAAGATGCGAGCCTTGTCCTCGTCATTCCGAACAATGAAGGGCACGCAATGAAGAAGCCGGGAGAACTCTCTCTCGTACTCGGCCACTATCCCGTCTCCTTGGCGCAGGTTGCGCAGATCCTGCTCCATCTTCCTCTTAACACTGTCAGGGAAGTAATGCTCTAGTAGGAGTTCCTTGAACCTCCTCCACGAAATCGCCGTCAGATCCGTGTTAGGGTTGTCCTGGATGTCCAACCACCACCGGTAGGCCTCGCCGTCCAAATGATGAGTAGCGAGCCAAACTCTGTCCCTCTCCTCTACAAAGGTGTCCCGAAACAGCTTCTCCATGTGCATAAGCCATTTCTCCACGATCCAGTGATCAACGTTCTCCCCGTCAAAGGTCCGGGGGTTGCATCTCCTGAACTCACTGAGATGCTCCATAAGTCGATCCCGCTCAGCTCCCTCAACCATCACGGGGAAAACTGCCCCCGCTACAGATGCTCGCGCTGGTGGTGCCGCAATGTCCTCTCCCCGAGGTGCCGCCGCTGGTGCCGTCCTAGAAGCGTCGAGTGTAGGGGACGACACCTTGGGCGCAACCACCTCCACTGGTGCGGGTGGTGTAGGGATCTGAGTCTCCCTAGCAGCCGCCTGCTGCAGCAGAAGGTCCTCCAAGCGCTTCATCCGCGCCTCCTGTCGAAGCGCCATGTCCGCCTGTCGCATCACCAAATCAGTGAGGGCTGCCAGCTGACCCCTCAACTCACGGACCTCGCCGGATCTGGAGGTAGCGGAGGTCTTAGCCTCCTTGAAGTGTGCCGCATTGTCCGCGCTCGCCGATTGAGAGCGCGTAATCGGCATAGTCACTACAAAACATAAAAGCGCAAGTTAGTAACCTGCGCTATCGAATTCCCCGCTCAAATAACAATACCCCAATCATGTGAAAGTAAGGAAGTGTTATCTGTAACTAACTCCCGATGTTACGTTATCGGCCGCCAACGTAACCCTCTGCGAAGGTAGAAGCCATACACTCCGATTAAACTCTAACTTTTTAGAGTTGTCATAAAACCCAATCATAGTACTTTCGCTCACAAGTCAATTAGACCTCGTCTCTCACGAGCCTATTTCCTATAGTCCAACCAGCCTAAGGTTTGCTAGGTCCTCTAAGACTCAACCCTAGGCTCTGATACCAAATTAATCTGTCACGCCCCGGGACCAGCAGAGGCCCTCCAGGTAGCGCACCCAGACCAGCCATATGTCTACACATATAAGGCGTCTACAACAACAGCGAAAAATAAAGCAAGAAAGCAAAAGAGTCTACGACATCAGAGCAAAGTGAATATCTAAGTTCTACACAGAGGGATAAGTATAAAGCTGAAATCCACAGATAAAGACATAGAGTGGTACAAACAAAATTCCAAATACAAAACTAAACATAAAGAGTATATAGGTGGTCTCTCTACACATGGTTCTCAAAATCTCTCTCCCTAATACAAAAGAAGAGTAAACCACCTAAGCTCACAAGGGATCCCAGCTAGCTAGCTACGCGACTTCTCTGCCGCGATACCGTGCCTCAGCCGGTGCCGAAGGCTCTGAAATAATAGTAAGAAAAAGAGGGCGTGAGAACTATAATTCATAGTTCCCAGAGGGCAATTACTGACCTCAGCTCAATGCACCACTAGGTCCCAAAGGAAAAAGGGTAAGTACGATAAGCAACAAAAATGATAATAATAATGGCGATAATAAAGCAGGTGTAACTACTAAACCATAAGCATTACGACGTCAATGTGCTGTACATTTACTATTTCATAAAGAAGAATATCCAATGCATAAGTAATATGTCCCAACATAATAAGCAAGTAGGTATCATGGTAGTAAGTATACTATGATGCAATAAATAAGACTATCATGTATACTACAAGTCCCAACGCTATGCTATAAGCATGTCAAGGTAATCCAACTACTAAACCTATCTAGTAGTGATAGTCATTTTTGTTAGAAAATTGCATACGGTAAAACGCAACGGAAAAAGAAATCAAATAAATTTGATTTTGAAAACTCTCAAGATACAATCTCAAAAACCATGCAATTAGGATCCCTCATGTTCTTGAAGATTAAAGGAGAAAAGTAAGATAGAATCTTTACCTTATTCGCGGATAAATCTTCACCTCAATTTCATGATCGTGGAATTCGGTTCTCTTGAAGCCGCACACGCGTCCGGCCTCTATAGGTATCCACACGAGGTTCTTGATTTGATCGATGTCCTCACCGGGGTGCTAGTTCCCTTGCAAAATGACGTCTTTCTTGCTAGAAGATGGAAGAGAGAAGAGAGGATAGATGACGGCTAGGGTTTTCTAAAAACTCCCGTATATTATATATAGGAATATAATCCTATTCCTAATAATATAATGACAATTAAGGATAAGTATAAATCTAAATTTAAATTTATCTTTTCCTTAATTGGTTAGATCGATCAAATCCTAATTTGATTCGACTTGAATTTTATATTAATTTGATCTTATTAAATTAATAATGCAACATTTGCACATAAGTCCTCTTATAATTTACTAACTATTAGTAAGTCCTCTCTTGTAACATTCACATATTAATACCACTAATTTGTAACAATTACAAATTAGTCCAATTATCAACATATTGACAATTAGGTCCTCCGGCGATTCAATAATCGCGATCTTGCTATCCGATCAATCACAACCTATTATGTGTGTGACCCCATAGGTTCTATTCTGTAATATACCGAAAATTCGGAAAATAAAAATGTCGAACTTTAGTCAAATTGACCAAAGTGCGAGGATGGTACACTTCGGAGAGTCCGAAGATGTTAAAATGAGTAAGAGTTACGGGAGGTTTTCGAGAGCTATAGAATCAAATCTGCAAAACTGCAGATTTTCAGCTCTCGGGGACCGGTCCCTGGTGGGAGAGACCGGTCCCCGAACGCGTATGAAATAAGACAGTCGAAAAATTGGCTAAGTCCTGAGAAAGTAGCTCTCGGGAACCGGTCCCTGTCCGAGAGACCGGTCCCCGAGAGACCGGTCCCCCCAAGGAGAGACCGGATGCATCGCGCGCAGCAGCTCTGGCTGCGCTGGGAGAGCTCTCGGAGACCAGTCCCTAGTCGGGGAGACCGGTCCCCGAGCCCGAAATCTGCCCAGTCCAGGCAGTGCACAGAGGTAAAAGTTGAGGGGTTTTATTGCATTTTTGCAACCCATATAGCTATGTTAGTGGGCTGAGGGGTATTTCCTCTCA
>NW_017890997.1:0-21035 GCF_001540865.1 Ananas comosus
CGAATACGAACCGGGAAATTATGAAATATGAAACCTATACAAGAAAAGTATTGAATTTACTAAAAGAAGAGGAATGAGGTTGATGATGACTTGCGAATCATATCATTTTCGCATGTTTTTCGTGGACTGTGAGAAATACGCCACATGTGGAGGAAGAACTTTCTTGTGCTCTTTAGTTGTTTAGCACCCAATAGAAGGAATATCTGGATTCCAATTCGATTCCTGCCAACTCGAATCAGCTTTATTTTCAACCTATTGGCAGGATTGCCACCTCGGATTCTGGCGACCGATGACGCCTGCTCTTCTTCAACGCTCTTCGAAGTCGACGATCTCCGCAGTCCGTCAAACTTGAATCCATGGACATCTCCTTTGCCTTTGCAATTCACGATGTCTTCAAAGCGGGGGTTTGAAATCGAAGTATCTCCGGCTAGTAGAGACTTTCACGGCTTGCCTCCAAATCAGATACCCACCTAAAGCATCATTTTTTTTATGAATACTTCGTTGGAAGCAACACTAAATTGCCGAGACAACAAATTGATACGAGATCAGAGTGCGGAATAGAGAAAGGATCAGACAAGTGAGAAAAATTATAAGTATTGTAATTTTCATTTAGCTTGGTGAACGAATGACGATGAGAAAACCAAGGAAACTTTTCATTTTAACACAGTATTTGCGTTAGTTTATGAACTTATTGTTAACATTTCAAACCCCATTTCATTCAAATCGGGTCCTCACTTCCAATTTAACAAATTAGTCCATGAAGTTTGTGCTGATAGGAACAAATTAACTCTTCCATTTGATATTTACTGGCCTAACAAAGTGACCGCATCAGCTTTAACATTACATTCATTTCTGGACCACAGTAGACGAACAATAGCAAGTAATTTATTGTTACAATTCTGAAGATGCAATTGAAATTCTAGATAAAACTTCAGGGGCCAATTTGGTAACTATACCAGAAAGAAGTTAAAAACAATTATTAGCATGAACTGTTAAAAGTTTATGGGGAGCTTTACGTTGAAGAAAAATTGTGAAAGCACACGCTTGCAACATCAAGAAGACGAGAGAGAAAACAATTGCGCCATACGATGCTTTAAAGAGATTCATGCTATACTTCCTTTCCTTGTGAATTCAAATTGGACCGGTTTACTGTAAGTTATTCTTTCCCAAGCTATCAATTATAGGTGCATCTTCCAAGTCATCAATCATCACCAATATTTCGCACATATAACCGCACAGGAATCCTGCTGACCAAAGAGATCAACAGTAATAAGAATGAGAAGTACGCTTGTCACTATATATTGAAGTAACAGAGTAGAAGTCTTCATATTATACATTGTTGAGTAGAAATTCCTGAACTGTTGTAATAATAACTGTTAAGGACAATAAATTGAAATAGTGACCACGTACAGAGGAAGATTTATAGAACACTCTGCTTTATAATAAGTAAGATCCTTTGGAAAAACTGCACTTTAAGTCTATTGTTACTTGTTAATTAATCTGGAAAAATCTGGTGTAATATGTACATTTGAATAAGCCATAAAAGAGTTTTACTTTATGTCATCTAAAGGGCTTCTTTTTCAGCCATAAATCACCTTTACACAAAATTATGATCAGGACAAAGTTATTTAGGTTTTTTTTTCTGTAGCTTTATTTCTTGACAAAATCCCTCTATTACTGGTTTATTGATAATTTAGCAGTTTTCTAATATTACAGAATTCACCAGACATAGTTCTTTTTGTAAACAGGCTAGCATAACATAGAAAAGTCAGCGCACTGAACATGCACTTTTTTGAAATGTTGAACAACCGAACAATTAATCCCAGTTTATAGAATATTCATATCTAGATTTTATGTAATGGCAAACTGAAATTCAATTTAAATGCAAAGGGACTAATGGTTTGCCTGATCAGTAGGTTCATGTTCAGCAGTAGCTTGTTGTTTTGATGTTGTTGCTGGTGATGAAGCTGGTCTCACAAGGAATCATCTCGAATGGTCCAAGCTTAAGCCTCGATGAGATTTTAATATACATCAAGTTACCTAGTGCAAATTTCAAAACAATTGAAGTTGGTTAGAGGAGTGAGAATTCAGAGGAACTATATTTGAATGCATGAAATAGGGGACCACGTTTCTGTGATCATCATGCTTATGTAAGTGAGAGATAGGCCTTCCAATCTGTTTACATTCCCCAACATGGATAACAATAAATGTATATATAGTAATCACTTCTAAATTGATTTCATGGAATTATCATTTTGAAGTGCGATGCAGTGGCAAAGAGGAGGGCATCTTCATAGAGAATACTTAAAAACTTTGCACATTAATTACTAGTGCATATTTACTTTTAACACTTGATTGCCATAAGGTTCATATTGACAGCTTGGACATATTCATGACGTTCTTACAGTTACCCATTTATATGTAGGCAGCCTGCAAAAACATAATGTAAGAACCACTGACGTAAGAAGATATATCAGGACATGAGAAAAAGAAGCAAAGATGTTTGCAGAAAATAATTCATCAAAATCTAGGCTCATTTCTATGTCATTGCAAATTCCATATTCCAAACAGTTCACGTCCTATGGAACTAGAGTCTATTAGTCAGCTCTGGCAAGTAATTTCTTGTTTTGCTTGCAGTACTGTGCAATTAATGTTTCGGCAATAGGGAAAGGAATCTTCTGATATTACAGGGTGCCAACTTCATTTGGCACAATTTATCTCAAAATAAAAAAGAAAAGCGCATTTCAAAAACAGGAGAAAAAAGAAGCAACAAATGAATTGTTCTGCCTACGATAATTGTATTTGTTGGTAAGCAGTAAAGAAATGGCAAAAGCCATAGAAGCCCAAAATCTATTAAATGACTTTATTACCCACACCTCTTTCAATGAATTAATATAACTCATTTCCACTGTCTTCACCTTCACAGGGTGACAAAAATATCTCCAGGAATGTCCTTCGTCTAAATGAACCTGTGAGGTATTTCAAATGGATCCGTTGCATTACAGGAAAAATAAATAGACACAAGAAGAGGTTAAAAAAATTTAGGGTAATATAGAAAAAGAGACAGATGCTCCAAGAATTTTAAGAACTTTTTTTTCAGTTGTTGGAAGAAATATAGGGCATTTGATGTCCTAAAAATCATATTACATATAAACTAACTATAACGCGAGTGTATGTTTAGTTTAACATTTATTTAAATCAATTTTCACAAAATCACACATATAGCGGTTGTTAAATAACTGTTAGGAAAATCTTATATATATAATCCATTTGTGAGCTTCTTAATTTTTTGCTATATATCTTAATAGATTGTCTTACAGGCAGAAAAACTTTTGTATTGAGTTTAAGAGTCCATTTTGAAAAACAAGGATATAGGGAAATTTTATGTTCTCCAGGTCTTTCGTCTGTAGATTTTTCTTTTCATCAAGATGTTTTATGTGAACCTAAATCGTCTGACTCTCCTAAACAACAAAAACCAAATAGAAATTGTCTTCAAATTTTATATAGAAACAATTATTACAAAAACTCTGTATTTTCATAACCATTTTCACAATGGAAAACCTTTTACTGCATATAGAAAATGTCTATTTTTGCCCCACAAAAAGAACAGTAACTTCGACTAGGAGTGTTGATAGAAACACAAAATTGACATTTTGAAAGGTACTAAACAAGGAAGCATAGAATCAACTAAATGATATTCTACCGCTAATATGCCTAAACATCTTGAAAATCATAGTTATGATTCAATAGAGTTAAACAGGACTCGCAATATTGTATAGGCACTGCCGCCATATAATCATATAAAGTGTTATCTCTTTTAAAAAGGATCTATCAAAACAACTATTAGTTTTGCTTTTTATATTCTTTGTTCCTATGTTAAGTATTTGAGAATGTTAAATCATTAGGGAAAGACTTAGATTGATGTGATAATTATAACAATAGCCGCAGAAACAACAAAAACAACAAAACAACACAGAAGAAGACACATATTACAGTAACTAGAAAAGGCAGCCAAAGCCCAATAGATCCAACCTGTGATAGACTTCAAAGTGAAGTGCCTTTACATATTTCAAAGTTTTAATTAAATTAACATATTCCAAGTTTTTAATTAAATTAACAACTAAAGAACAGCATAAGTGGAAATCATAGGCCAATCTGTACAATAAAAGCCCTTCCATTTGTTAGCGTTCAGACTAGAGTAAAAAACACCCAAAAAAGAAAAAAAGAAATAATGGAAACAGTTTGACATTTCTTTTTGAATAATGAAAGAGAGCAAAACAACAATACAATAAAGCCATCAATCTAGTAATAAATATTTGTATGATATAAGGTCTCACTGTTGGTTCCAGGGTTCTTTCTGAGTTCTGCACATAAAAGATAAAAGAACTCCAGTAGGTATAGACCTGGTAAACGCAATAAAAAGAATTAAAGCCTACAAGTAACAAATCGTTGCAAATTTATCAATGTAAATGAAAAGATAATGAAGATTTTATGAGTAAACGAATAAATGATATACAGCTGTAAATCTTAAGATTTTGCACAAATTTTAATTTTGTCTTATTAACTAAACTTAGTTTGCTTAGTAAGTTGCCTTACAAAAATCTCCGAAAATCATAAAAAGTTATGTACACTTCAGTGGCAGTTCCTTTATAGTAAACCAACAGTTATCGGTCCCGGTAGAAGTGTCTACTGAAATGAGCCTTATGATCGATACTTAATAGCACGGCAGATACCCAAGCGTGGACCTAAAATCTATATAACAAAACAAGAAATATACCATAAATCAAGTTACGAATGCGTAAAATTCAAAGCATACTAACGATCTACTCAGAGGGAGAGAAGCTATCAATTCAACAAAACTTCAAGGTTCTGGATTAAAGGCAGATCTGAAAAGTAGGGAGATGAAAACGCGATAGGAATATATCCGACGAATCAACACCGAATCCAAAAATTATTCAAATATGGGTGGGATATCACTATCCGCATTCGGATTCAGATTCAGACTTGATCTCACGAGACTGAAATATTTTTTGGATTCAGAATCAGTTTTGGGGTTCACCATCCTTATTCGGATTAAGATTCCGATACCGGATTATCAGAATCAGAAACATATAATCTCAATATGTAACATTTTTATTTACTTCATATCAATTAAACATTCTTAGAATTCTTAATTTTTTTCCTTTTATGTCCTCTAACATTTATAATTTTATGTAGCTAAATTATATATTGGAAATATTTTTTATTTTTGTTTTAAATATTCATTAAATATCCAAATTGGTAGTGTGAGTGTGGGTGTGCATTTTCCGACACATATCTGAATCTATTTTTTTACTGGATATGGATTTGACCATTTTAACATCCTGATAATATTCCGAAACCCGTATCGAATTCAACTAAAAATTTATGTCACAGGGATATGGATATGGATCGGAGTGGCACTCATCTGAACCTATACCGACCCGTTTTCATTCGTACAAAATAGCGCTATTGGACTGAGGTTTTTTGTGTCTTGTTTTGTATTTGAAAATGATAGGTTTTCTCAAAAAAAAAAAAAGTCTATTGAATCTCCAATGGAGCCAAGTATGCCACTACTTCGATCATCAATTTAACATTTAATCATGTCAATTATACCACAACAATATATAAACTAACATACTTTTCCTAAGGTTGTGGAAAGCAATTAAAAATCATTCATCATGTTCACGAACTCCAATTCAAGACTCTAGCAATTGACATAGGCACTCAAAAAAGGCAAGGGCCAAGGGTTAATTAACATGGTCAAAGCATATAGCAGAGGACAAAGGAAGTTTTTTACCATGAGTAAAAGTTTTTGGAAAAGCTAAAATGCCTTGTTTTGTGCTGCTTCTGTTTCGTTCTTCATTTTTTCTTATATTACTTCTAGCCTACGAAATTTCAGAATTAACAACAGTTTCTCCTGCTGCATACATAGGGAGCTGAAACAGATTTCTGAGCCCCAGAATCAGAACCCTCCAACTCAAGTTTCTAATTTCAAGTGCCGAGAGAAGTTTGTTAGTAAGCACTTCATTAAACCGCACTAACCTACAGAACGCAAAACATGCCCTAATTCAAAAGATAGGCTTGAATAAAGACGAGAACACAACACAAAAGAAAAGAGCCAGTTAGATTTAACCAATTCAAATTTTCATACAGCATGGAGAGGGTTAATTATTATGATCAACAACTTTAGAAAAAACCACATCGAAGATAACAAAATCTAAGACATTATCTGCAGTAATTGATTTCCAGCAGCTTTTAAGGCACAAAAAATTCACTTAATTTCCTACTTGCGATTCACATACAGCACAGCAGCCAAGAACACTCACAAACAAAAAATACGCAAACTATGGATCGCCAATTTCAAATTCCCACAAACTGAACAACAACAAACAAAACTAAATGTAACAATCCGAATAAGCATTTTAATCCGGATTCTATCATCGGAGCACATCAGATCGCGTTTAACGCTCAAGCAAGCATCAAAAGTAGGATTAATCTAAAGTTTTTAAAAAAAAGGATAATCGGAGAGAGGAGAGAGAGAGGAGAGGAGAGAGAGGAGAGAGAGAAGACGAGGAGAGAGCGAGGATTCATACCAAGATCGGGAAGGAGGAGGTAGCGTGGGACCGTCGGATTCATGGGAGATGAGATCTGGAAGGAGGGAATCGCCCCCCACACGTACTTCACAGCCTCGTCGAGCACATCTCCACGCCTCTTCCTTTCCTCTCCCGTCCCCTCCTCTATCTCTCTCACGAGGGTTTCTCTCTCTCTCTCTTTCTGTCTTCTTCTTCTTCCTCCTCTTCTTCCTCCACGAAGAAAGGCTACTTGTTCGGATGTAATTATAAACGGACAATTGAAATATATATCTGTAAATTTAAATATTTCATTTTTGTTCCTTCAATTTACAAAATAAAAATATCCATTACTAATTTTTTTAGGAGTAAAAAATATATAAAACTACATGAACTACAGGCACGGATCTACAGTATTGTTCTTTTTCCATTTTTTTAGATTTGATATGTTGACCGTTATTTTCATTTTTCATGGTTTTTAATTTTTTTCCTTCTTTCTTTATAGAAATATATTTTGGTTTATATTTTTAAAAGCTTCGTTCGTTTTAACCTGTTCTACTTTTAAATTATCACACCTTTACTCTTAAAAAAAGAAATAATTAAGCCACAGCGAAACTCGCGGTGTTATACTTTGAAATGAACTTTTATAAAGGCAAAATATTTCAAATAGTTTATAGTTCAGATAAATTATTTGTAAATTTTATCTAATTTTATCTAGTGTTTCTAAAAACTATATAAACCTATATTCAAGGCAAAAATTTACGATGTACTATATTTAAAAAGCACTATTTTGCTTATCATAATCGTAATTTATTACTCAAATTAATGCACTTAAAAATTTTATTATATGTATTATTAAAAAGATTACTGAGCTTAATTTTGACACTTTGATAATTGCAATAGCAAACATTGATATTTTAAGTACAAAAATAAAAGTAAAAGCAGTAATACTAAAAAATATAAATAAATATTTGTGGAGAAGATAATATTGATGATATATCGAGTATCTCAGAATCTGTACTTATTAGCTTGATGTCAAGCTTACCCAGATTAATAATATTTAAAATGATCATATTTAGCTACAAAAAGAGATTGCTTATTACTAATAATTCAATTGAAAAAACAGCGGAAAGCGTTCCCCAACTCACTCTATTCGGATTTCATACACCACCCATCCCCCCAAATCTCTCCTCCCTCATTCACCGTTTCCCCGCCCCCTTTTTTGCCTATCCTCCTTTTTGGCGGGACTCAGAAACAATTATGGATACAAAAACAACTAAACTCAGAAAAAAAAAAATAGTAACAGACAAAAACAATAACAAAAAAAATAAAAAATAAGATAATATTTTTAAGACATATTTGGACTCTATCTTTTAAAAAACATAAAAATAAATCAAAAAAAAATACTATCTTTAACATCAATAAAAAAAAAAAAACTCAAAAATAAAAAAAACAAAAAACGTCAGAGGACAGAAAAACAAAACACACAATAAAAAACCAAAACATATTAAAAATAACTAAATGTCTGTTGTGAATAAAATCTACACAAAACAAGCAAAAAAAAAAAACAAAAAAACAAAAAAAACAAAAAACAAAAAACAAACAGAAAATTCACTAAAATAAAAGAAAACAAAACAAAAAAAAAAAAATAACAAAAAAACAAAAAAAAAAACAAAAAAAAAAAAAACAAAAAAAAAAAAAAAAAAAAAAAAAAAAAAAAAAAAAAACAACAGAAATAAAAAAGAAACAGAAAAAAGAAAAAAAACAAAAAAAAAAAAAACAAAATAAAAAAAAAAAATAAAAACACAAACAAAAAAAAACACAAAAAAAAAAATAAAAAAACAAAAAAAACAAAATAAAAAAAAAAAAAAAAAAAAAAAAACCATATACAAAGTCATAGTTAGTATTCCAAAACACACTAAAGCCACACAAGATATATAATATATTCACTATTATTAACAGAAGTACAGAAACAACAAGCTACCTCAGAAGAAACGTAGCGAACAGCACAGCAAATGAATGAGCTCGAGCAATGAAGCAAATATGACCAAATAGAATACCACTAGGGCGGGAAAGTCGGCGAGCTTCGCCGTAAAAATCGCTCCGGGATTTACTTTCTGCGCGATATTCGGCGACGACTTCATGTTTTTAATTAACCTTCATTCCATTGAAGTCAAAACAACGACTACACCGGGCCCTAGTTCTAGTCGACCCACTCCAAGCCAAATCAGCGCAATAATTAACTTGACGCATTGTCATTGGTGGCAATTTCGGGTGGCAAGCTCTATTTGAATTCATGAATATTTAAGTTCAGTATCTATAATCTATTAATCTATAATCTATAATTATGATCAATATAATAACTATATTTATTCCTCAATAACTAAAAACAAATGCCACACGTGGTCACGAGGAGCTGCCAGTGCGGGCTACGGGCGGGGCCGCGGCGGAGCCGCTGAGCTGGGAAGCAAGCGCTGCGGGGGCTGGCGCGGTGGGCACGAGCGTTGCCGCGCCGACTCGGAGGTGCGGGCTCCAGGGTTGGTTGCCGCGGGGCTGATGGCGGGGGCTGGGGGGGGCGGCGTTGGTGCCCGCTGGGAGCGGGGCGGGACGCGGGTGCGGGCGCGGGCGCGCGGTTGCTGGGGCGGCGGGGGCGGCACGGCGTGGCGCAGCGCGTACTCTGCGCCGGAGCCGAAAAAAATCGGGGCTCATAGTGGTGGTGTTCACGGGGTACACGAGGCCGAAGTGGCCTCGTGGACCACATGAGAGGGCAGGTCCACGGATGGACGCCTTCTTCATTCTCTCTCTCTTCTCTCTCTCTCTATATATTATATATATATATTTTATTTATAAAGTATATAGTATTTATTATATAGAGTTGCAGCTAGAATACTATCGATATGCAAATCGATACTTTTATGTCACCCATGTTATTTTTTTTTGTGATTGATGGAGCTCCAAATCGACGATTCGACACCGATTGAACATGATCTATATACCATTTTGAGTATTTAGAATCAAATTTCATACATTTTCGATATTGTTCTCTTATCCATCATCACGTGAACAAAAATATAATGAACGGCTGAAAATAAATATTCTTAAAAAAGTGATGATAGAGTCTTAGTAATCAAGATCAAGCTATAGATCTGAATGTTTTAAATCAGTTTAAAAGAATTTCTAATAAAAATTCAATTGATTTGCGATATCTTTATGCGTTAAACAAGAAAACGTTCATATTCGACGGCATTAAAATTAAAAAATTTTTGAAATACTTTTATCAATTTGGCAATGATGTCGAAAAAGATTTAGAATTTAATATTCTAAACAATTCAATGTGGTATAGATCATGTTCAACGGTGCGCTATCGGTTTGATTGGATTTGCTCCATCATCGAAAACAATGGATGGGTGAGCAAAAGTGTCGGTTTGCTATCGATAGTATTCTAGCTCAAATCTCATTATATATATAATATTTATTTTATAAATACATATTTATTTATATCATATATTATATTATTTTATTTATTATATTATAGTATTTATTTGTATATATATATATATATATTTGGACTGGAGATACTATTTATGTAGCCATAAATTCCTATTTGCTACCAGTTTTTTAGCGCTTTGGATCAACTTTCTTTTCATTTATTTCTAACCATTAAGACATAAATACTATAACCCAGGTGGGACCAGTCAACCTAGCGGGGACCATTCAAATTTACGATATATCATTCGGACCCTATTAATTTTTTCATCAAGAGTTAAAAACTTGAGATAGCCCCAGAAGAGTGTTTTACTATTTAAATAGTATTCCAGCCTAATTACTATATATATATATATATATATATAGCCAGAGAGAGGAGAGAGAGAGGAAGAGAGAGATTAGAGTGAGAGAGAGAGAGAGAGATGGAGAGTGGGATTGGTATGCTTATGGTGAAGAAACGAAGCCCTCCGTGCTTCAAGTTGTTTTTTTGATGTTCGGAACTTTCGAATCGACGATCGGCTCGCGTTAGAGTGATCTAGAGTATTGAAGTACCTAGAAAATAAAATTTTATGATTTTTCGATATCATTGGCCTAGTATATCTAAGAGGCCGCTCAAAATTCAATAGCGTTTAACGGCCGTGTGTTGAGCCGGTCTGCAAATTGACGTCTGTAGAATTCCAAATCACGATGTAAATTTTGATTATGAAGTTTTTTTATACGTATATTAAGAAACGAATATCAATAACTTTGAATCTAAAACTTTTATTGGTATATCAATCATATTTTGTAAGATTTTTATTTTTAACCTGGTTGGAGTTGTTGACGTCACTTGCGATCACTAGGGCAAATGGATATTGAAAAATCGCAAAATGTTATTTTCTAGATAAATTCAAAGTAGCTCGGTAGGATTTTTTAATGTCTAACGGAGCGATCAGTTGCATTCGAAAGTTCGAAAAGTGGGAAACAAAGTGGAAGCACGTGACCCTCCGTGGCTTCCATTAAGCATCTGTGTAACGCCGACTCTAGTATATAGTATAAGTATAGTAGGTATATTAGTATAGAGTATATAATTGGAGCTGTAGAATACGTGTTTAAAAGTATCGACCCAGTTGGTCTGTTTAAGGTTGCGTAGCCTGTTGTGAGTCTCTCTTTCAATTACTGAATAGGCGCTTTGGATTAAATAGCTAATTCCACCTTTACCACCAACTACCCACCATTCATTCACAACCTTACAGTTCTCCATTCATATGATTAAAAACTCAAAGCACCACGCTCATGGTCTTGTTGAATGTATTCTAGCTTCAATCATTATATATATATATATATATATACTATATATATATATATAATATATATATATATATAATATATATATATATATATAGTATTAGTATATATATATAGGCTAATGCATACTATCCTATTAATAGGATAGCGAGCACTCTGTCCTATTAAGTTGTTCTTGAATGATCGAGATTCCGAATCGGATGGATCGGAGCTTTGAGGTTTGATGCTAGAGTATTTGAGAAATGATCTAGAGACAAATTTCTCATAAATTTTGATAATGCGTTTACATGGCCAGGGCGTAATTTCAAAGTGTCGTAAATCGATAATTTTGACGGCCTATTACGAGCCTGTTTGCTTGTGTTAATGGTGTAGAGCAATCCAAATTGCCTTGAATTTTGATAGAAAATTATTTATAATATTTATATAAATATTTGATAACTCTGATTACAAACTGGAGAAAGCTCTTAACCTCTATTTTAAGAAGCGTTATTCATTTATAGGACCTTCATTTTTCAACTTTAATAGATGGAATTTTGATAATGATTTTTAATTTTACAAATTGTTTCTAAAACATTTCTAATTGGATAGCATCAACTTCAACGGCTGTGTGCGTACTTTCAATTGAAGTTCGATCATTCAAATCTATGGATAGGACAAGGGTCCCAATCCTTCATTATGGATAGTAGCCGGACCATATATATTATATAAGTAAAAGTTTATTTATAATATATATTATTTATCTATATATACGTATTTTATTTGTATATAGATATATTATTATATAATAATTTATTTATTAATTTACTATTTATTTTTATTAAATGTAAATAATATAAATAAATGTTAAATAATTTAGGATACTGGTATTGCGATATAATATTAATTTTAAATAGTTGAGCCATTCACATATAATTGCTACATTAAAAAATAAAAAAAATTTGATGCAACTTAATGTTAATTTTATATTTGACGAAAATTAATTACAAGAATCACAAACAATGATTTCTCTTCTCATTCACTAACTACTGGGGAACTACGATACCTACTAAAATTATTTCACTAACTAATGGTGGACTACTATACCTACTAAAATTTTTTGATGTACTTATTACACCATTTAAATTCTGAAATTAATTTTTATAACTAATTTTCAAAATTAAATTTTAAAATAACTACCTACAGCATCGCACGGGTCCCTTAACTAGTATTTAATTAATTTACATTTTATTTGGATGTATGAACATATTATTTGGTATATCATAGTCCTTTTTTTTAATTTCAATCTTATTTTAGTTATGTTTTTATAACTAAAATTCTTTCTGTCTCAACAAAATAGTGTAAACAAAAATCAATTATTTCGGTTATGATTGTTGATATTGAAGAATTTTACCATTTTGTTTTTAATTTTAGTTTCTATTTTAAACCAAACGGGCCAAAGAACATGATCAAATATTTAGAACGAAATATTATATTCAAATTTGAACTTAATTTTTGAGTAAAAATAAATTATGTTATAGATAAAATATGTTATTATATCAAATCATGAATAATATGACTATTGAACAAGAAAAAAATCATAGTTCTTATTTATAATCATAAATAATTAGTGAAGTTATTCGTACATTGCGGTGGACTGATGCTGTAGAAGACAGACAACTTTGTCTTTTTGAGTTCGCTAGCGAAAGACATTAAATAAAACAAAAAATACATTTATATCCCTATATCTTACACATAGAAGAGATTGAACAGATGATATGTAACTAAAATGTAAAGGTAAAAATTTACAATTTCATCAAATTTATTGTATATACATAATAGATTGATGAAGAAGACGAACAGAATTCATAAAGTTACTACTTTATACTGCACCTTGATCGCACTACTGACCTCATGGGGAGAAGCGAAATTCCGATATCCCAAATCTTCACGTCGCCTCCACGGCCCATTGGTACGCCTTACCGCTGCAAGCATGAAATGTAAGATAATTGTATTTTTTTAAAAAAAAGTAGGAAAAGAGAAAATTATAAATATTAATCCTTCCTTATGCGCTAAAAAATATGAAAAAAATATTTTAATTTACTCTTTTTTTTCATATGAAATCGTTTATTTACATCGGACAATAAACTCGGGTAACACTGTACAGGGCTTTTATAAAATGACTCAAAAATACAAATTCGCAAATAACCCTATCAAATTTTATTTAGAGATGAAATATTAACCCTAATTTCCGCATGTTTGGATTTTGCTATAAATGACGGTGGTGATCATTCACCGTCTTTACATATATATTAATGAAGACGTACGTGACATTGATTTACCACTTTCATAAGATATAATATATATAATAATATATATATGACTGTATATATATATGGAAGACGCGGTGAAATGATTCATTGTCTTTTCGTTGTGTTTTTTTTTTAATTCAGGGGATTTAGACAAAATTTCAAAAAAGTAAAATATTTTACACTAAAGGTGGATTGAATCATTCACTTGCCCTTTCATCATATATGTATAATGAAGGCGGGTGAATCACCGCCGATTTCATTATATATATGTGTAAGCGGAAATGATTCATCGTGAGTTATCAGAGCAAAATCTATGACGTGTTGCCCATTCCTGGCAGAAAGAAGGCGGTTTTTTTTTTATTTTTTCCAAAATCAAATTTTGATTTGTGACAGGATTATTTTTCCAATTTTTTTTTAAAAATTTTTTTGGCAGGGTTCATTTTATAAAAAAGCCCATTCAAACTTTTCTAAATATTAAGTAAAATTATTATCAATATATACCCCTAAATTCTAGAATCTTTTGTACCATTCACTTTTTTTAACTTCTTGAATTCCTCTTTATACGTACAAAAGTATTCATAATATTTTTTCAATCGTCTATAAGAATATGTTTTAAAATACTAATTATTTTTGGGTGGGGGATATGGAAGACACACACAACAATGTCAAATAGCTAACTCAGACTACCTGCAGGTAGGGGCTGGCAAATGGAGCGACCGTGTGCTCCGCGCTCGACTTGCTCACGTTCACTCAATATTTGGGCTCACTCCGAGCCCTCGGACTCGAATCCATTAAAATGGAGCCGAACTTGAACAAAAAAAAAAAGGATCGATCATTCATATTTCAAGCTCGAGCTTGAGTATTACTCGGCTCGTCGAATTAGACTCGAAGAAGCACGAATATTAATTATATAATATATATGAGTTGCTGCGGGCTACTATTAGTTAGCAGAATCCATTGTTGTACAGTTTTTTAGCCTTTCGGGTATACACTTCTTTTCATATATTTCTAACCATTGGATATTTAAATACTATAACCCAGTGGAGAACCTATCTCAAGCCCTAGGCGGTACCACCTCAACTTCTAAACGACTGAATATCAGTCCCGATCCTACATTTTTTCATTCCAAGGGTTAAATTTTGGATTAGCAAAAAAGAATGTTTTTACTTTAATAGTATTCCAGCCTAATTATAGTATATATATATATATATTATATATATATATTATATATATATATATATTATATATAATCAATTGATTTGGATATCTTTACGCCGGTGTTATTTTTTGTAAATGAGAAAATTGCCTTTGCTTATCGACAATTTCTTAAAAATTAAATTTTTTAAACCTTTTGACTTTTATTAGGCAATATGATGTCGAAAAAGAGATTTTGTTGAATTTTTGATTCTAAACACTTTAAGTGGTATTTAGATCATGATCTTCATCGAGTACCGATCTGATCGATTTGAGGACTCTATCATCGGAAACAATGGGTCGGCCCAAATAGAGCATTTGCTATCGTATGTATTTTTAGCCGTCAACTCTTCTCTCTCTCTTTCTCTTATAAGTATATTATATAAAAAATATATTAAATATAATATATTTTAATTATATAATAGGGTGAGGTGAATAATACTGAGTTTAGGTTTACTTAAAATTGGGCCAATGTTATTGGTCCATAAAAACAAACCCAATAGACAAATAAAAAAGCAAAATTTCACTAAATTTATACTTTTTTCCTTTCTTTCTTTCATAAAGCTCTAAATTTTCAATCTGCTTCTCTCTTTCTCTTTTTCTCTATCTCTCGCCCTAAGTGGCCAAGCTCGAAGCCCTCCAAGTTACCAAGTAACAATATATGCCCGTCGTTGCCTATTTTGCTATTAATTGTGTGCTTAAGAAAATATACAGAATATTTTTAAAGTAAAAAATTGTTATTTATATAAAATTTTAATTTTAGTTATATGTAATTGGATAGTTTAATACAATATTTACCTATAAAATTTATTTATTTTTGACCACATAAATGAAAATGAATAATATGGAGATTGAAGGCGGAAGAGAAGACATGTGAGGCTGAAAAGATTAGATATTCAACTTATAAATTATTTTTCTTCATATTATAATACCATATTTCATATAATTATTTTGTAGTTTGAACTATTAGACATATTTTTGTACTAAATTATAGATAATGTTCTATACAAATTAAACTATTGATCGTACGATGTTAAGAATTTCAAGCGGCACATTTAAGACTTGAGCTAGCTTGACTTGAAATTAGGCTCGCTCGAGCTCGGCTCGAATTAATTTCAAACCAAGCTTGAGCTTAAATTTAGGCTCGAAATTAATTTCAAGCCGAATTTGAGCCGAGATAAGCTCGCTCGAGCACGGCTCGTTTCACCCGTACTTATCTCAATCTTGCATATATTTTACTCTTTTTTGTGTGTAATACCGGCTACTTACGTATTTGTCAAATATAGAAACTATACACTCGCATGTTGCTCAAATATTCTCACCGCCTCTAAATATTCTTTTTCATGTCATGGTCTACATGTACATATCGTCCTCGCTGGCATCGACACTGGTACATCATCGTCGTCGCCTTCCCCGGTATATCGTGCTAGTCCTATACTAATAATCATCTAATGATCCATTAAATAATTATTTATTCCGTCTTTCCCATATATTTTCACGGCCTCTAAATATCATTTTTCATGTCACGGTCTACATATAAGTCATCGTCCTCGCTGGATATTTTCACGGCCTCTAAATATCATTTTTCATATCACGGTCTACATGTAAGTCATTGTCCTCGCTGGATATTTTCACAGCCTCTAAATATTATTTTTCATGTCACGGTCTACATGTAAGTCATCGTCCTCAATGGCATCGATACTGGCACATCATCGTCGTCGCCTTTGCCGGTATATCGTGCTAGTCCTGTACTAATAATCATCTAATGATCCATTAAAAAATTATTTATTCCCTCTTTCTCATATATTTTCACGACCTCTAAATATCATTTTTCATGTCACGGTCTACATGTAAGTCATCGTCCTCGTTGGCATCGACACTGGCACATCATCGTCGTCGCCTTCGTACTAGTCCTATACTACTAATAATCATCTAATGATCCATTAGTAGGGATGCAAACAGGGCGGATCTGGGGGTGGAAGCCCAGCCCCGCCTCCCGCTCCGAATCCATGACGGGTTGAAAATAGTTATCCCATAATCCGTCCCGCCTTATAACTCGCCTCCCGCCGGCACCCCGAATCCGCCCCGCCAAATAGTATTTGTTTTATAAATTATAATATTATTAATATTTTATAAATATAAATCAACAAAATTTTTAATATTAATTGATAATATTATCAAGTTATATATAATTAATAATATCAATTATAAAAATCAAAAATATCAATCACAACTGGCAACAAAATTTAAAAATTTTAAATACTTATATATGGAAAAATTTTAAAGACATACATTCGGGGCAGATTTGGGGCGGATCATGGCGGTGCGGATTCGGGACGGATTCGGGGCGGATCATGGCAGGGCGGATTCGGGACGGATAAAATTTTTCCGTTTCCTGCCCCGAATCCGTTTATTTCCTCTCGTTTACTGTCCCATTCGGGGTGGATCGGGGAGGGAGCTCCACCACTCCGGATCCATTTGCATACCTATCCATTAGATGATTATTTATTCGCAAGTATAGATCTTTTTTTTTTTGCCGTTAGGTCTCGTGCAACAGTTGAAAATGTAAGTTCCTGGGCATCATTAGTGTCGGATCGTTGGCACTAACCATTAACCCTAAAAACTCGAGCTGTTAGAAATACGCAATCAATTCACTTAAAGTGTACAGATACAGCGCCCATTGGTCTCGATTGTGACTCAGCCCACCCAATTGCGATAATGTTAAAATTGAAAATATTTTGGGAAAACTTTAGAAACTCTTCTTGTGGTTTCGCACTTTTTCATTTTAGTACCCTGTGGTTTAAAGTGTATCAAGTTAGTACTCTATGGTTTCGCACTTTTTCACTTTAATACTCTGTGGTTTAAAGTGTATCAAGTTAGTATTCTGTGGTTTTATTTTTGTATCAAGTTAGCACCCTGTGATTTTATTTTTGTATCAAGTTAGTACTCTGTGGTTTTTTTTTTTCTCCGAATGAAATATTAAACCACAAGGTACTAAAGTGAGAAAGTGCGAAACCACAGGGTACTAACTTGATATACTTTAAACCACATGATACTAAAGTAAGAAAAAATGAAACCACAAGGGGTTTTTTTTGAAGTTTTCCCAAATATTTTAGAATTTTAGATTTTTTATTGTATAAATTAAAAATAAGACCAATTTGCATAAAAAATTTACTAGAGATTTTTTATTGTATAAAAAATAAGACCAATTTGCATAAAAAATTTACTAGTTTTGTGCTTTTGCAAATGTGGGCCACCTTTTCGTTTTGCAGATTCGGGTCGAATTTTCAGAAAACTGATCAAAATGCTTCTCGTATACCAACGCCTTTCACGTATTTCTTGAGATACGTATATCCTAACGTACGGACCTATCGGGAATTAAATGCACCTCTTGCGTTTTACGCAACCTCACTCTTTTTCGGAACTCGGATCACATCCGCCCCACTATTTGTCAGCTCCGCTGTTTGCTGTCCGGCTTTAAGAATTTAAAATTTCTAAAGCTAAAAGTCAAGAACTGCACGGCCCGCAATAGAGATAATAACGCGAAGCAGCAACGCGAAGACTAATGGTGCAACAACCTTTCTAACAGTGCATTCCTCGGCTGGTACCAGTCCAATCTCCAACGCTCAGATGAGCGATGCTGGCGTGTAGTCTTCTCCCCTACCAGGGCAAACTCCCACCCCCTCGGAAGGAAGGTAACTAGTCTTGTGTCTAAACCACAATAAGCGTAGGAAAGTATAATCCAGCACTCTCTCTTCTCCATGAAAGCCTGTCAATATATTCTATCACTGACAAGCTACCGTTGTGTTTGCAAAGGAGAAGTGGAAGAAGCGTCGTGGAGGGAAATGGCTTAAGGGTTACGAATTGGAGGAAGGATAAGGCAGGAGGGAGGAGGGGAACAGGCGGTCAACAAACTGTGGATTTGCTAATCAAACACGTTGTTTGATGAATTTGTGGAAGTACTTTTCTTATGTTGTCATTCAACACTTTCAAGCGTGAAATTGGAAGAAACAAACAGATGCACAGTGGATTAAAGTGCGACAGATGCACGTTGATAAAAAACAAAAAAAATTCTTCAAACACTCTTTTAATTGCAATAATGTTAAAATTGAAAATATTTTAGAATTTTAGATTTTTTATTGTATAAAAAATAAGACCAATTTGCATAAAAAATTTACTAGATATATTTTATTGAATAAAAAATAAGACCAATTTGCATAAAAAATTTATTAGTTTCGCGTTTTTGCAAATTGGGCCACCTTTTTCGTTTTGTAGATTTGCGTCAAATTTTCAGTAAACTGATCAAAATGCTTCTCGTATACCAACGCCTTTTGCGTATTCCTTGATATACGTATATCCTAACGTACGGACCTGTCAGGCATTAAATGTACCTCTTGCGTTTTACGCAAGCTTGCTCTTTTTCGGAACTCGGATCACATCCGCTCGTTATTGGCCAACTCCGTTGTTTGTTGTCCGGCTTTAAGAATTTAAAATTTCTGAAGCTAAAGGTCAAGAACTGCGCGGCTCACAACAGAGATAATAGTGCAATGCGAAGCAGCAACGCGAAGACTAATGGTGCAACAACAACCCTTCTAACAGTGCATTCCTTGGCCGGTACCAGTCCAATCTCCAACGCTCTGATGAGCGACGCTGGCGTGTAGTCTTCTCCCCCACCAGGGAAACCTCACACCCCCTCGGAAGGAAAACAGTTTTGTGTCTAAACCGCAAGAAGCGTAGGGAAGTATAATCCAGCACACTCTCTTCTTTATGAAAGCCTGTCAGTATATTCTATCACTGACAGGCTACCGTTGCGTTTGCAGAGGAGAAGTGAAAGAAACGTCGTGGAGGGACATGGCTTAAGGGTTACGAATTGGAGGAAGGATGAGGCAGGAGGGAGGAGGGGAACAGGCGGTCACCAAACTGTGGATTTGCTAATCAAACACGTTGCTTGATGAATTTGTGGAAGTACTTTTCTTATGTTGTCATTCAACACTTTCAAGTGAGAAATTGGAAGAAACAAAAGTGGATTAAAGTGAGATAGATGCACATTGATAAAAAAAAAATAAAAATAAAAAAAAAATCTTCAAACACTTTTTAAATTGCGATAATGTTAAAATTGAGAATATTTTAGAATTTTAGATTTTTTATCGTATAAAAAATAATATTTTTAATCATCATGTCATGGAACTAGACCAACACCATATTAATTAGTACATCTTGGATTTTTTTTTTTTTTTTTTGAGAGAGATAGGTAGCACGCTACCCGCTTCGTTTATTTCATTTTAGAAAATAAACGTAGCTGGAAATGTGAATCAACTAGGATTCGAACTTGGATCTCGGGTACCAACCACCAAGCACCTTGCCACTTGCTCTAGGGACGGTCCGTCATCTTGGATTGTCTTCAATCAACTTTGAAGGTTTTAAATCAAGCAAGAATAATAAAAGAGTTCCTTCTTCAACTTTCTCTCCATTTTTATTTCTCTATACCAAGAAATAGAATCTTAGAAAGCGATTTTGGAACTCTTTCTTACACAGCGAGAACACGCCATACTATATCCTAATTTGTTAATGGATCAACTAAAATAAAAAATCAAATAGAATCTAGCCTACTTCATGAGTTATTTAATCAAATTCAAAATAAACCAAATAGGTTAATGGATGAATTTGATAGCATCAAACCCAACATAGCAGATAGTGGGATTGGAACCTGCTCAGGCTATGAATTGTCATTATTTAAAGAAAGAAAGAAACTTAGCTTTAGGATAAACAACACCTTCGAGTAATTTTATTGAACTTGATATTTCATACATTATGAAGTGCTTCGATCACAGCAACATCTTATACATGCATTTTTAAAGTTACTTAAATGACTTCACTTAATAGTACTACTCCACCCGCAAAGCCATCACAAACACATATTTATTTATATAGGTTGTGCGGTATATATTATTTGTATACGTACATGCACTCTGCATATATAAGTAAGCGTATTCCATTTTGCCCATCAAGCAGTAGGATAGGAAGCTTCCATGGCGATGCCGCAGAGTCCTTCTTTAGAATTCACATCTCTTTCCATCCTTATGTATCCGTTCTCGCCCCACGACGAGCCCCACGAGTTCTTAATGAGCCAGTATTTGGTCCCGTCGCTCGCCACGCCATATCCCACCGCAGTAACCCCGTGGTCTAGATC
>NW_017890997.1:23944-27931 GCF_001540865.1 Ananas comosus
TTAAAAAATATATTTTTATACCGAAAATACCCCTCCGCCATCTCCCTGTTGCTTCGACTCCCTCCGGCTCGCCACCTCGCCGTCGCCTCGCCGCCTCGCCGCCTAGCCGCTTCGCCGTCCTCCACTGCCTCACCCTCACCCACATCCGCTTCGCCGTCCTCCGCCGCCTCGCCTTCGCCTTTTTTGCCCTTCTCCTACTGTCGCCCACCTCGATTTTCTCCTACTGTCGCCGAAATCGAGGGCGGCGAGGGTGCAGGAGGAGAAGAGGAGCAGGTGGAGAAGGAAATGGAGAGAAATCGCGGCCGATTGAGGTCAAAATCGCGGCCGAACGAAGGGGCGGCTGAGGAAGATGGGGAAGAAGACGACAATGGCGAGGGGCAAAATGGTCATTTTACACACCGTAACCCCCCTGTGAATATTTTTCATTTTACAGGGGGCAAAGTGTAGATTTTTAAATGTCAGGGGGGGGAAAGTGAAAAAGCGGGTTATTACAGGGGTGTTTTGTGTAATTTAGCCTTTTTTTTTTCCCCTTTTTTAACCCTTTTTATTTTCTTCTTGATTTTATAGCGACAATGTCCCAATTGTTAAATCCGTTTGATGGTTTAACGTGTAGCAAGCTCTTATTTTGGGAGGTTGTGAGACGCACGTGTAATTTTTTTTTCAAATCTGCCTGTGGGATCCACTCCTCTGTCCGTCTCTTTCTCTTTTTTTTTTCCCCTTTTTTAATCCTTTTTATTTTCTTCTTGATTTTATAGCGATAATGTCCCAATTATTAAATCCGTTTGATGGTTTAACATGTATCAAGCCCTTATTTTGGGAGGTTGTGATACACACATGTAATTTTTTTTTTCGAATCTATTATATCTTTGAATTGTGGAAACAAATACAGTATGGCAGCTCTCCGCGTGGTCGGGCCCTCGATGTGGTCCGCGACGGCCGAGCGTGCACGAGTGGGCGGCTGTACACTTTTTTATCCAATTCAATAGTCAATTTAAAGACTGATATGATTAAAATCCTTATTCAGGCAATTTTGTGAGTCACGTGTCACAATAAAAGAAGAAAAACCATCATAGCTCAAAAAAAAAAAACAAATGCCAAAAACTCACAAAGCATAAGACAATTATAAAACTCAAAATAAGCGAATAAATCAACATAAAAAAAATGTTAAAGCACACATATATTTTAAACGGACTCTCTTCTTATTTTGATGGGTTGTGGCTCACATATAGAAGTTAGAATATTGTATTTCAATTTAAAGTTAGAATTTAAATTAAATTTTCAATTTCATCTTTGAATTTTAAATTGAATCTGTTTTTAACTTTGAATTTTATCTTTCAGTTTTATCTTTCCCACCACCCGTTTTTCGCGAGCTGGCGTGCGGGAGTGCGGGCGTAAGCCGGCGCGGACGCGAGCCGCGAGCCCGCCGGTGGGTTTTCTTTTTTTAGGCCTTTGGTGTGGTCCGCGACGCGCGAGCGGGCGCGAGTGGACGGCTGTACACTTTTATATGCAATTCAATAATCGTTTAAAGACCGATATGATTAAAATCCTTATTCCGGCAATTTTGTGAGTCGCATGTCACAATAAAAAGAGAAAAACCATCGTAGTCCGAAAAAGAAAACAAATGCCAAAAAATCACTAAGCATAAGGCAATTATAAAACTCAAAATAAGCGAATAAATCAACATAAAAAAATATTAAAGCACACATATTTTTTAAACAGACTCTCTTTATATTTTGATGAGTTGTGGGTTGCATATAGAAGTTAGAATTTTGTATTTAAATTTACAGTTAGAATTTAAGTTAAATTTTCAATTTTATCTTTGAATTTTAAATTGAATCTGTTTTTAACTTTGAATTTTATCTTTCAGTTTTATCTTTCAATTTTAAATTATATACGATGGGTCACATATAATTTTTTTTATTTTTATATTTCAATTTATATTTAAAATTTATAAATATATGATTTTGAAATAAAAATATTTTGATGGGGAGTTTGTGGTTCTCACATTAATTTTTCATTTTAAATTGAGGGCCAATTGCACTATTTGTTTCAATCTTTGCGCCGCTTCTATTTTAGTCTTTAATATATATTTTTTGCAATCAAGCTCTCAGCCCTTCTTAATTTTATAGTGATTATGTTTTAATTATTAAATCTATGTGGTTTCGGACTTTCTTACTTTAGTACTCTATGATTTAAAGTGCATCAATTTATTCCCTTATTTTAGAAAATTGTGAGACCCGCGTGTAAGTTTTTTCTCGAACCTATTATATTTTTGAATCGTGCACATTGAAAAATTAAAAATGCATGTCCCTTATGTATTTATATTATATTTCATTTAATTTTTTCGGACTCTTTTATTAGCGGATGTGATGTTAAAACGGTATGGGTACAGAGGCTCCGCAACCTGTGAATCGCGGAGAGGCTCAAGATGAAAAAAAAAAAAAAAAAAAGTAAAACAGGAGAGATAGAGGACCGTTGCGGGCCGCCGTGACGGGCGGCGCAGGCGCGAGCGGGGCGGGTGGCGAGCGGATCGAGTGGGTGCGGGCGGAGTGGAGGGCTGGCAATGAGCGAGCTGGCTCCGCGGTTCGACTCTGATATTTGGCTCGCTCGGCTCGACTAGAAATTAAATGACCAAGCTGAGCAAAAAAAAAAAGGCTCCGAAGATCATTTCAAGTCGACTCTGAAAACTCAAAAACTCGAATATATAATTATATATATATATATATAGAGAGAGAGAGAATTAGCTACTATACTATCTATAGTACGAGCTCGCGGTACTATAAGTGTTTGTTTTCGATCTTAGGGCGTTCAAATCAACCGATCATCACCGTCTAAAATATGATACTAGGGTATAGGAATTTACTTAGAAATAAAATTTAGTTTTTTTCGATATTAGTTACTTTATAAATAAATTATATCAAAATGGATCGTGAAAATTGAATAATTCTTCTTTAAAATTTGAGGCATAGGACTTAAATGCAAGATAAAGAATGTTAACTTTAATCTATATAGTTTAAAGTATTTATCAAATTGAAAGAAATTTAGATTCTCATAAGCGTTAAAATCTCCAAACTCGTCATAATAAGCCATGAAAATGAATCAGATTTGAATAGTTGATCATAAGTAAACATGTCGAAAAAATATAAAATTTTATTTCTAGAAACTTTAAAAATTACCCAAATGGTCAGTTTTAACGGTGTGGATCTTTATTTGACCCCTATAGATCGAAAACCAATCACTAATATACCGGAGGCCTCGATACTACAGATAAAGTATAGTAGCCTAGCTCTAATATATATAATATTATATATATATCTATCGAAGTAATAGAGGATCTGTGTTTTCGATTTTATTATTTTTAGAGCCAAACTAATCAAATTAATACTATTATTCTGATAGGACCGACATCATTTAAGAGATATTAATTTAATCACTAGGGGGACCGCAATGGCATTTCCAACCATACAATCTTAATCAAAGGGTCAAAATTCGAAAACATCAAATTGCTCTATAATTTTGATAAACATAGTAGGTTTTATACTATTAATATATATATATATATATATATATATTAAAAAATATATAAATATAATATATTTTAATTATATATAGGCTAAGTGAATAATCTGAGTTTAATTAAAATTGGGTTAATATTGTTGGCCCATAAAAACAAACCCAATAGACAAATAAGAGAGCAAAATTTTACTAAATTTATACATTTTTTTTTTCTTTTTTTCATAGAGCTCTAAATTTTCAATATGTTTCTCTCTTTCTCTTTTTCTGTCTCTCACCTTACGTGGTCAAGCCGGAAGCCTTCCAAGTTACCAAGTCCTGTCGTTGCCTATCTTGCTATTAATTGTATACTTGAGAAAATATACAGAATATTTTTAAAGTAAAAAATTATTATTTATATAAAATTTTAATTTTAGTTATATATGATTGAATAGTTTAATCCAATATTTATCTATATAATTTATTTATTTTTGA
>NW_017890998.1:0-27883 GCF_001540865.1 Ananas comosus
CTTGCCTTTCTCCAAGCCTCTCGCGACGTTCCTGCAGTCCGCCGCTTCTGGCCTTCCACTATCCAAAGCTCGATCCACCACCTCCTGGTAGACTCTGGAGGTTGGATGACTCTGCACCACACCGGAAGATAGAAGGCCGCAAACCGCGCTCAAAGATGCGGGCCTGTTCTCTCGTCGTCCCTCACAAACGACGCGTTACACAGATGTGTATCCGGAAGAACTCCCCTGCTCGTACTCAGCCACTGACCCGATCATCCTGGCGCAAGCTGCGCAATCCTGCGCTCCATCTTCCTTCTGACGCTGGCGTTAGAAAGATGGGTGAGTGCCAAGTAGAAGGCTCCTTGAATCGTGTCCACCGTAATCGCTGCAAGTCGGTGTTGGGAATTGTCCTGGTGTTCCAAACCACAACGATAGGCCTCGCCGTCCAGCAAAGTGAGTGCGAGCCAAACTCTGTCCCGCTCCTCACAAAAGTGTCTCGAAACAAGGCTTTTCGTCCATATGCATCAACCACTTTTAACAATCCAGTGCGTCAGACGCTATCTAGACCATCAAACGTCCTCGGCGCGTGCACCTCTTCTGAACTCACTGAGGCGATCCATTGGAGACCGATCCCGCCATCGGCGTCCCTCGGCCATCACGGGGGAAAGCCTGCCTCCCAGTGGCCGGTCTCTGAACTGGTAGTGCTGAGCCACCTTCCTCCCGAGGTGCGGTCGCCGGTGCCGCACCGGAAGAACTCGGGCGGTCGAGACTGCCGCCTCGGTGCGACGTCCACACGGGGTGCTGGCGGTGTGGGCCTGGGCTCTCCCTCGAAAGCTGCCGCTGCTGAAGTAGAAGTCTGAGATGCTTCACCGCCGGGCCTCTGCGCGAGCCACCTTAGCCTGTCGCTGCCGCGCCGCCCGTCTGCTGCGCCAACAAATCAGTGAGAACGCAAGCTGGGCACCTCAGGTCACCGGACCTTCACTAGATCGGAAAGCCGGAGGTTCTGACTCCTCGGGGTGTGCCGCATCATTCCGCGCCGAGCAGACCTGGGAGCGTGTAATCGGCATCGGTCACTACAGAAATTAAAAGTGCAGTTAGTAACCCGCACGTATCGCACCCCCGCTCAAATAAATAAACCCCAATCAAGCGAAAGGGTAAGGAAGTGTCCGTCGACTAATAACTCCCGATGTTACGTTGTCGGCCGCAAACGGTTAACCCTCCGCCGAAGTTTAGAAGCCATACATCCGATCAAAACTCTAATTTTAGAAGTTGTTTTCATAAAACCAAATCGAAATACTTTCGTCCCAAGTCAATTAGACACCGTCTCTCACGAGCCTATTCCTTAGTCCAACGCCTTAGGGTTTTTGCTAGGTCCACTAAGACTCAACCTAGGCTCTGATTACCAATTAATCTGTCACGCCCGGGACCGGCGGAGGCCCTTCCTCGTGGGTGCCCAAGACCCGCCAATATGTTTACACAGTATTAAGGTCTCTACAAGACAAAGCGGAGTAAAAGCGAGGAGATGAACAATAAGAGAAGGAGAATACAAGCAATACTGATAATCAGAGCGGTAAAGTTCAAACATCTTATACTAAATAGTAATAGAACATAACCAAGCTAAAAGTAAACATAAGTATACAAGTATCAGCCTCTAATTACAAAAATGAGTGGTCACTGAATACACTGGTTTAGAACTCTCAAACCTCTCTAAATTAAAACACAACGGAGGTAGATCACCTGGGAATCTTCCTCGAAGGCAGCTAGCTCGAAGCAACTCCCCTTCCCGCGGCCCTGCCTCACCCTGAGTGGAAGCTCTGAAAAACCATCGAGAAAAAGGGAGGGGCGTAGAACTTATATTTATAGTTCCAGGGCAATTACTGACCTCAAAGTCGCTGCCTCACTTAGGCCAAAAACAAGGGTAAGTACAAGGTAGTATTAGCAATAAAGATAATAGTAACACGGTAAGAAAGCATAATGAAGGCTAACACTAGGTCTTCAAGTGAGCATTTGTATGCTATGTGATGTCACGATTCTAGCTAATCACAGAGTAATTTCTCACTGCATACTAATATGTCTCAACAAGCTAAACCATACGAGTGGCAATATGTCAATGCATAAGGAAATCTATCGCAAACAACCAAGTATAACTACGATCATAGAATGAAGCCAGCAAGTATACTAAATGTACAATGCTATATTCATGAGCGTATCCAAGTGATCCAAATACGAATCCTACTTCTAGCAGTGATTGTTAGGTATACAACACCGTGATCGAATTTCCATTTCCATTAAGACCTACAAAGGTATTCCAGCTTGTGCGCAAGTGCCTGTGGTAGCCCAACTCCTACTTCTTGGAATGTGTCTGTCCACAACTTCGACCCCGTATGCTTCTCGAATACCGCACGATGCCGAACAAAAGTTCGCAGTAGGCTAACTCCGGAGTGCCGGCTTGTAGGGGAGCGACCCTCACAAGATGGTAGCGATAGAGCACAAATGGGCAAACCAAGCGCCAGTCCAAAGTTCTTCAATGTAACCCAATCCTCATGTCTCTAACATGGTGTATAGTTACAGCATCCAACAGATCTAGTTAAGTCACAATATGCAAGTTTCATATATTCTCTAGTCTAGTGCCCTTTATGACACTTAGACATTGATGTCCACAAGTATTCAAATCCCTTCAATGGGCCCTTATCCTCTAGGTTCCACATGTCCTGGAGCTCCATGCCGCTGATTGTACACTAAGCTTCTCTAGTTACAATACCTACTTAATGGCAATTTTATCATCTATTCATGATACAGTAAAACTTTAGTGTTTAAATGCATGAATCAGTACTCATTTACACTTGATAGTAGCATGAAACCACTAGTCTCGATGAAGAATGCGAGAATGCAACCATAGATTCTCTCAAGAACTTCTCTGATTACATAGAGGTCCAAATTTCTCATACATAACATATGATTTTAAGCATTTCTAAATACAATAAATACATTTAGTATGAAATATGCATGCTTTTCCATTTTACGCGAACATATAAAACCAAATATATTGAGAAGTATTCTCATATGTCGCAGGGTAAACCCACCGAACGTCGCGTTGATGCCGTCGCGCCTCGCCCGAAACCAATTGTGTCCCGAGTCTCAAAAGTACCCTTAAAAGTAAGATCAAGCGAAGAGATGACAGGGCATTACGACCATCTACAATATCACACATTAACCTAGAAGCAAAAAGGGTACAAAATTTACTCAAGAGTAGAAAATCTTTCCAAAGCCCGTCAAAAGAGAGCTCAGAATCCTCCAAACCAAGCCAAGGATGGTCTAAACATCAATCTAGCCCGAAAGCCTAGATCAAAAAAGCCCCAAAATCAACCCTAAATCCATTTCTAGGGTTTCATTTACCAAAATCCTCAAATCAAGTCTAGAGGGACGGGAAAGAAGCAACAACCTCTAGAAGTCCAATCAAGCCTCCAAGGGTGAAGTTCTCCTTTTTGGCAAGCATCCAAGTCCAAGCCTCACTGCACCAAGGAGATGAGAGGGTGAAGGAAGGTGCTCCAAGTCCCTTAGAAGCTCTAAAACCTCTTCTTCTTCTCTTCCTTTTCCTTCTTCTTCTCCTCCTTCTTTCTCTCTCTAAGAAGGGTTTGGAGGAGTGCGTGAGAGAGAAATTGAGAAAGGAAGGTGTGGAAGTTATTTTAGGCCATCAAGCTAAAAAATCCATCTAGGCCCTTCCAAAATCCAATATTGCATCAGGGGGCCCCTCTGGGCGTTTTCGCCCAGAGGCGCGGTCTCTCCCAAGCAGGGAGCCGGTCTCTCGCTTGCGAACCGAAAACCACGAAAAAACACCGTTCGGGACCGGTCTCTCCCTGCGCGGGACCGGTCTCTCACTGCGAACGACCGCGCTTGGAACTGCCGGTCTTCGCTCCTGCCAGGGGACCGGTGCCTCAGTGCCTCAACACTGCTCACTGGTGGGAAACGCTCTTTCCTTCTAAGGGACCGTCCCCGAGAGTAAAACTCTCAGGACTTGTCTCAAGTTCCAGATTTCAAACTTTTCGGGTCTGGGAAATGGGAAATATTTTACAACCCTCCACCAAGTGTGGAAAAGCTCGAAATACATTCAAACACTCGAACCTCGCAATTTGCAAAGGTCCAGTGTGTTACATTGGACCTAGATAGGTCAATTCTATAGGGATAAGACCAACCCTTAGGTGATGTGAAATGGATTCTTGAATCCCAAAGCTAAATGGATACACCGAGAGGGGTGTGGGGTGTGTGCGACGATTTCGCCGCCCAGGGGCTATAGAACGATTGTCGTGGCATGTGCGACGATTTCGCCGCCGGATGGTTAGCTGGTTAGTGGATCATACCGCCTGTTGACTGAACCATCGACGTGGCGTGTGCGACGATTTCGCTGCCGGGTGGCTAAGTCATGACCTAGGCTGTTGTTGGGTGAGGTGCGATGCGTTCGCCGCCAGACGGCTAGGACAGGAGTACGGTAGGCTGTGGTTAGCTGAGGTGCATGTGAGAGTTCCTTCACCTTGAGCTAGACAGTGCACGGACTATCCGCGATTGATTGACTCAAGACCGAGTCGAGTGGCATAGTTGGCTAAGGTAAAGTAACCTTAGGAAAGAACGGCAAATGCTAAAGTATATCAACAATCAAGAATGTCAAAGAATAAAGAATCGCCAATGAGTATAATGTAAACAGGGAAATGATGTAAAGAATAGCTAATGAATGAGAATAGCTAAATAAGTAAAGAACGGCTACATGTAAAGAATGACTAATAATATGTAGTAGAATCAAGTAAACTACTTGCATGAGTTACAGGTTTTGCATATCGCATTTTGTGAGGCATGTTATCTGTTAGTTGCATAATAACATGATGATATATATATAGATGTTTTTGGACTAACATGATTGCAGTGCCTCCTTGGACCTATTGGTCGAGCTCTTCCCTTGGGTGGCCGTACCCACTGGGAACCATGGAGTTGGTTCTCACCCCACGTTGTTTTGGGGTGTTACAGGTTCACACGTGAGCGGCGCCGCGGCGCGAGGCTAGGACGTAGCTCCATAGTTAGCGCCCTACCACCGAGACCAGAGATAGCGGTACCCTGAGTCGGCTACTTAGGGATGTAAGAAAATAAATGGAATAAGAACTTAGTTGTAGTAATTTGTAATAAAAGTATGATTGTATTTGGAGGTTAATTGTTATATGTAATTGTGATGTAAAATGAATCTAATGTGAATGCTTGTAATAACATAGGATGTGTTATGTTGTTGATATCTTTCTTCTGCAATCTTGCTTGAATATTGTTCCTGGTTGGAACTCATTGTACTTGTATTGATTGCTATGCCTTGAACGTACAGGGGAGACTCTGTCCGCAGTACAGGGGAAACCCTGTCCATTCGGCGATCTGTTGGCGTGCCCGAAACCGACCAAATAGGCGGGCTCGGGGCGTGACAATCATCGTGGGCCCTCAGCTTCCTCCCGCTAAGACCGTCCTCGGGTTGACTCCAACCCGTGATGCAAAACTCCAGAGCGCATCGCTCGAGGAGGAGCTACCGCCCTCGAGCACGGAACTCATAGCAAGTATGATCGATCCTTAACTCTAAGGATATATAGTTCAATCATTGTCTTTACACTAACTCTAGTGTTCTTTATATCACTTTATTTTGCTAACTCTAGCAATCATTGTTCTTTAACTTTACTCGTTCTTTATGCCACTTTCATTTTCTTTACTTGTTTCTAATATCATCATTGTTCTTTGCGTCACATTTCTCTTTGATGCCACACACTAACTCTAGTGTCACATTACTTTACATTGTCAGATGCCACCCGATCTATCATTGTTCTTTGCGTCACATTTCTCTTTGATGCCACACACTAACTCTAGTGTCACATTACTTTACATGGTCGGATGCCACTCGATCTATGTTTTAATGTGTCACTTTGTTCTTTCATCTCATTGGACGCTCACATTGTATCTCTTGCATACATATAGGGTTGAATAGGTTCTCAAACATTTCGAATAGCACGTGTACTCACATCATGCAACATTCACATATATAACATCACATCTACCCTATAATGCATGCAACAATATAGATATATGCTCAATTGAATGACACATTAGGCATAGAAGGAATTCCAACGTGTTTGGATAGCACCACCCACCTCGTAGGTGTATTAGGATGCTACGGTGATTTTCTTGGAATTTTTTTAGCCTCTTAGTTTGCTACCTGCGGCAAAACGAAGCCCTATTAGGCCATTTTGCTCATATCTTTATATTGGCTTTTCGTAATGTCAATCCGAGCGCACCAACGCGTTGGAAATACCCCCAATTAGATTTCTAGAAGGTCAATTTTACTTTGAATCCCTCACAAGCAAAAGCCCCAAATTTGGGTGCCCTAGCTTATAGCATATATCAAACCTAGGGTTTGATCTCAACAAGAAGCAAAAGAAGCTTCAATCCACTCTAGAGACTCCATTAAAACCATTCCTAGGTTAATCAAATCCCTAGTTTGGGTTCCACCATGAATAGGGTTCAAGCTTACCTCTAAGCTTGCTCCTATGTTGCTCCAAAGAGGAAGAAGAGGAAGTAGCTCTACTCCTTAGCTTCTTCTTCACCTTCTACTCTTTCTCCTTCTTCTTCTTTTCCCTTTTCTTTCCTTTCTTCTTCCTTTTCTTTCTTTTCTTCTTTGTCTTCTCCTCCTTATGTTTACAGAGAGAAAGAGAGAGAAGAGTGTGAGAAGGAGAGGAAATGAGAGAAAGAGCCCTCTTTCTCCCATACATAGCCCTATTAAGTGCAAAAATGCAAATAATCCCCTCAGCTTTGACTCTATTCACACTGCCCAGACTGGGCATTTTCGGGCTAGGGGGGACCGGTCTCTCCTTCAGGGACCGGTTCCTGTAGCTCCTCCCCGCGGTCTGCAGGGCTCCCGTGCGCAATGCAACCGGTCTCTGTTTGGGGGACCGGTCTCTCCCCGCAGGGACCGGTTCCCGAGAGCTGGTTTTCTGGAACTTAGCCAATTTTTCAGCCTTCTCAATTTTCACGCATTCGGGGACCGATCTCTCCCACCAGGGACCGGTCCCCGAGAGCACAAAACCTGCAGAATGCAGATTTTTGATTCTTTAGCTCTCGAAAACCTCCCACAACGTACTTTTGATCGTTTTAACACCTCCGGACTTTACGAAGTGTACCATCCTAGCACCTTAGTCAATTTGACTAAAGTTCGACATTTATTTTCCAAATTTTTCGAAGTGATCCTCTCTCATGGTAGAACCCAAAGTAGGATTTTGATTGACCTAAGGATAGTTTTAATGGAACCTCTAGATGATTTGAAGCTTTTTTTTGCTTCCCTAAGAGATCAAACCAAGGGCTTGATGTATATGTGTGGCTAGGGCACCCAAATTGGGGCTTTTGCTTGTAAGGGTTTTAAAGTCAAATTGACCCTCTAGAAACCTAATTGGGGGTATTTCTGACGCGTTGATGCGCTCGGATTGACGTTACGAAAAGACTATGCGAAGTTATGAGCAAAAAGCCTAATTTGGCTTCGTTTTGCCGCAGGAAAGGAAATAGGCGGCCAAAAATCGTGAAATTCGAACCCGAGCACCCTAGTAACCCTACGAGGTGGGTGGTGCTTTCCAAACTCCTTAAAATTCTTTCTATATCTAATGTGTCACTTATTGAGCATATGAGCAAGTGTTTGTTGCATGCATTGTAGGGTTAATGAGATGATGTTTATGTTAATGTTGCATGTTGTAAGTACAATTGCACTATGAGATGGTTGAGAACCTAAGAACCCTATATATGCATGAGATGTAACATGGAAACCTAGTTGAGGTAAAAGAACAAAGGTGACACTATGACATGTAGATCGAGTGGCATTAGTAAATGTAAAGATGACACTAGAGTTAGTGTATGTGGTATTAAAGAGGATATGAATGCTAGAGTATTTGAACACTAGAGTTAGTGTGTGGCATTAAAGAGAACAAGTGTGGCATAAAGAACGATAAAAGCTTGAGTTAGCAACAAATGTGGCATAAAGAATACTGGAGTTAGTGTAATGACATGATTGAAAATATAGAATGCAAAGAACTTGAAATTGAGACACAATGACATACAACCTTAGAGCTAAGGGTCATTTGTGCATAATTTCCTTATAGTTAAGGAACGGATTGAACTTGACATCCTTTGAGTTAAGGATTTGATCATACTCGCTATAAGTCCTTGCTCGAGGGTGGTCGCTCCCCCTCGGGCGATGCGCTCCGGAGTTTGTCATCACTGGGTTGGTGCTGTTCCCTAGAGGACGGTCCCCGTCGAGTCGTAGGAGTCTCCTCGACGATTTGGGATTTTGAGTTGGTGAGTTAATGAGGCGAAACCCACGGGTTAGCCATGAGATTCAACAAGAGATTAAAGAACTTGCATTCTTCATGAGTTTTATATTGAGCATCCTTATTGATAGCTTTGTTCAGGCATATTAGTTGCATTTGTACAGTTAGTTACTTATCTGCTTATTTCTTTCTATTATGCCTGAGTTAGACCTAGTGGGAAAGTCAGTGAGATTAGGGCCGAACCCATTGGGAACTTTGTTGTAGTTCTCACCGCACTATTTCCACAGAGCCGGGACCGAGCGAGCCGGCGAGCGACCGCGGTAAAGGTATCGCGCCGTAGACAGTGACTACCCGAGTCGGGTTTTATACTTTTGCTAGTAGCATACCCTTATATCATCTTTTGTATTTGATGATTAGATATGTTAAAGAAAAGAAGGTAAACTTTCTATTTTGAGGAAATGTGATGTAAAAAGAAATAATGAAAAAGCATGTATATGTAAAAGAATCGTGAATGTAAAGATTGAATGCAATGTATGTGATCAAAAATGTATCATAGTACTTGTGTAGATGTTTAGCTTCCATTCTTTCACTCTTGGCTATTTTTTTTGAGAGATAGGTAGCACGCTACCTGCTTCGTTTATTTCATTTAGAAATAAACTTAGCTGGAAATGTGAATCAACTAGGATTCGAACCAAGGTCTCGAGTACCAACCACCAAGCCATTTGCCACTTGCTCTAGGGATGGTCGGTTTTCACTCTTGGCTATTGCTTACCCTTGTGTAAGCCATTGTTTATGTTTCCGCTTGTGCATTCTCTTTGCTTGAATTGTACATGTGTTGAACCTTGGGCGGACAGGAGAGACTCTGTCCGTTCGGCGTCTGTTCAACGTGCTTGGGCCGGCCAAAGGGATCGGTCCCGAGGCGTGACAGATATGGTAGTATCAGAGCGCAAAGTGAAAGAATAGGAATGGACCTAGAGACCCTTAGGATTGGAAAAACCTTAAGGATCTAGGAAACGTGAGCGACGTTGGATTAAAGTTAGCGAAAGCATGCGATTGGGTCAAGTTGGGATGTCTCTAATGTGATTAGGTACTAAGATGAATTGATGTTTGTTCTCTACTCTTGGTGTTGTGTCGGGCGGCCGACGACATAATGCTTTGGAGTGAGGATGGATACATAAGTTGCTTTCGCCGAATTGGGTATGGTTGAGTAATGTTGGTCATGTAGCTAACGTGAGTCGCTTCATTTCAGGAAGCAATGGCTCGTGGTGTCATGCCCCGGGACCGGCGGAGGCCCTCCCGGTAGCGTGCCCAGACCTGCCATATGTCTACACATATAAGGCGTCTACAAGAAAAGCGGAAGTAAAAGCAAGAGATGGAACAAATAAGAGAAGTGAGATAACGAGCAACTAATGATATCAGAGCGAGTAAAGTTCTAACATCTATACTAATAGTAATAGAGCATAACTAAAACATAAAAGTAACATAAGATATACAGTATCAGCCTCTAATACAAAAATGGTGGTCTCTAGTACACTGGTAAAACACTCAACCTCTCGCAAAATAAAACATAATCGAGAGGTGGACCACCTAGCAACTCGTCCTCGAAGGAAGCTAGCTCGAAGCAACTCCCTTCCCGCGATCCCTGGCCTCACCCTGAGTGGAAGGCTCTGAAAAACATCGAGAAAAAGAGGGCGTGAGAACTATAATTTATAGTTCCCAGTGGGCAATTACTGACCTCAGCTCCTGCTCCACTAGGCTCCAAAAACAAGGGTAAGCAACGATAATAATAATAAGCAATAAAAAGGAGCATGTAATAAACTGCTGAAAGAGAGAGCATAAGTAAAATGCTATACTACCATATCCCTCATAAGCACAATGTCAAACGGTTGTACATCTACTCTATCATAAGGAAAAGCGACCAATGGCAATAGTTTACCGTTACAACCCTTTATTCATACATGAGGTATAAGCTCTATCATGGCAACCAAGCATACTGTGATGAAATAGGTAACTGTCAAGTATACTACATGTCTCAACACTATGCTAAAAGCATATAAATGTAACTCAACTACTAAACCTATCTAGTAGCGAATATCCATTCTCAACACCGTATCGATTTCCATTTCCAATTAAGGACCTACCAAAGGTAGTCCAGCTTGTGCCGCCTAAGTGCCTGTGGTAGCCCGACATCCCTACTCTTGGAATGTGTCTGTCCCACTCGACCCCGTAGGCTTCTCAATATCGCACGAGCGAACAAAAATCGCATAGGCCAACTCCGGAGTGCCGGCTTGTAGGGAGCGACCCTCACAAGCATGTGCGAATGAGCACAAATGGCAAGCAAGCATAGTCCAAGTCTCACGTATCCAATCTCATGTCTCAAACACGGTATAGTCACTAGCATCCCGGAGATCTAGTTTAAGGCAAAATGTGAATTCTCAACTTTTGCTACGCCTAGTGCCCCTTGATGACACTTGGGCAATTTGGTGTCCAATACGTATCCCAAGTCCCTCGATGGCCCTATCCACTAGGTTCACACATGTCCCGAGCTCAAGGCCGCTTGATGACATTAGCTCTTTAATTCATATAGCTTCTAAATGACAATTTTGTCAATTTTTATGTCACAAGTAAACTTAGGTTTGAATGCATGAATCCGAACTCATTTCTACTATAGAAGCATGATACCATGTCTCATATAGAATGCCAATTGCAACTATGGCCTAATAAGCTACTCTCTACTACATAGAGGTCCGAAATGTCATCATATATAACATAGGCCTTTTAAGCATTCTAAAATTCACAATAAATACATATAACAAGAATATGCATGCTTTTTCATTTAACAACACTTAATTAAGCACAAATGAGAATTTCTCATTGTGTGGCTAGGTCAAACCCACCGAACCGTCGCGTAGAGCCTCGTCTCGCCGAACCAAGTTGTCCCCGAGTCTCAAAATACCCTAAAAGTAATCAGCGAAGAGATACGAGGGCATTACAACCATCCTATAACAACAAACATTAACCTAGGAGCAAAAAGGGGCAAAACTCACCTCAAGAGTAGAAATCTCTTCCAAAGCTCCAAAAGAGAGCTAGAACCCTTCCAATCCAAGCCCTAGGAAGGTTCTAAACCAATCAATTTAGCCCCAAAAGCCCTAGATCAAAAATGCCCAAAATAAGCCCTAAATCTCATTTCTAGGGTTTCATCTCCCAAAAATCACAAAAACAAGAATCTAGAGGAGGGAAACATGATACTAACCCTTTGGAAGCTTCAATCCAAGCCCAAAATGCCCTAGGGTTGAAGTTGGTCCACCACTAAGCTCTACAAGCAAGCTCCAAGCCTTGCCAAGGTGGGAAAGAGAGAAAGGGGTTGAGCTCCAAGCTCCCTCAAACTAGCTCCTCTTCTTCTTCTCCTCCTTCTTCTTCTTCTCCTTCTTCTTCTTCTCTCTCTAGAAGGTGTAGGGTGGTGAGAAATGAGGAGGGAAGGGGGTGAAATGGCTAATAAGCCCATCTAGTGCAACAAAATCCCAAGAGGCCCCTCAAAAACCCAATATAACATCAGCCCGAACTGGGCAGTTTTCGCCCAGAGGGACCGGTCTCTCCCCAGCAGGGACCGGTCTCTCGCTGCGAACCCGAAAAACCTGCGTTCGGGAACCGGTCTCTCCCTGCGCGGGACCGGTCTCCTACTGCGAAGACGCGTTCGGGAACCGATCTCGCCTGCCAGGGACCGGTTGCCTCAGGCTGCCTCAACACTGCTCACTGAGGGGACCGGTCTCTCCTTCCAGGGACCGGTCCCCGAGAGTGAAAACTCTCAGGACTTGTCCAAGGTTCCAGATTTCGAACTTTTCGGGTCGGGAAACATTTTACAACCCTCCACCAAGTGTGGAAAAGCTCGAAATACATCCAAACACTCGAACCTCGCAATTTGCAAAGGTCCAGTGTGTTACACGTGGTGGACATCAAACAAGGTCAATGCCAGAGGAGCCAAATACGGGGCCCGAGCAATTCGGAGCAACTGGCGAGCTTTGGGAACAAATGGCCGCACTTATTGGCGTGGTACGGCAACAAGCGGAGTCTGTTCAACGCCAAGGGGAGCAAATTCAACGGCTCCAGGAGACTTTGGAGCGTCAGCAAGCGGCGGCGACCCAGGTGGGTGTCGAGCATGTCGCGCCCCTTGTGGTGGTGCCGAGTGTAGTCGATGGAGCGGCAGTTGCGGCAGCTGTGCCCGTCACGATGGTGCCGGCTGGATCGGGAACCTCAAACCCCGATGGTGCGGCAGTAGAGGCGGAGCGGGAGCGCGCGTTGGCAGCTCTTATTCAGTTTAGGAAGTTCGACCCACCTAGCTTTGAAGGTGGCATGGTGGAGCCAGTGGTAGTGGAATCGTGGATCGACTCAATGGAAATGCTTTTCGAGGACTTAAATACCTCGGAGAAGGATAAGGTGTATCTTGCCACCCATTGTTTAGAGAAGGCGGTGATGGTGTGGTGGAAGCGAGTCAAGCGGGATTGATTATCCGATCTTCCGCCTATGCTTTGGGAGGAGTTCAAGAGAGCGATGTTCGCGAACTACTTCTCCGACACGGTCAAGCCGTAGCTACAAGAAAAGTTTCGCAAATTGAGACAAGGAGATCGATCGGTGGGAGAGTATGAGCAAGAATTCTCCCACATTATTGATTGCGTCTCGAATGTTGTCCGTGATGACCGGGACCGGGCTGATTGGTTCTTGCTAGGACTCCAGCCGAGAATCTATGAGAAGGTGCAAATTCTCAAGTTGGCGACCTTTGCGGAGGTCTTTGACCGGGAGTTGTGGGTGGAGCACGGCAACGCCTACGCACGAGAGGAGCGTGAAGCTATGGCCGAGTCGAAGGACAAAGGCAAGAAGCGAGCGGCGGGTGGTGCCGGGGGCCGGCCGAATGTAAACAAACCCCCTCGGTATCCCCGACAGCAGGCGAGGAGTTGGAGACCACCTCGGTGTGTTATTTGCGGCGGTGAGCACCGAGTGTCGGCTTGCTCGCAGCGTGAAGGAAAATGTTTCAAATGTGGCCAACCGAGACATCTTATCTGGGAGTGCCCGAGCTGGACGTCGTCTGTGCCGACGGCGGCATCAGCACCGTCTACCACGAGGCAGCTTGCGGGGTTGCCACCGGCAATGTCGGCTGGACACGCATCATCAACGCGTCAGCCGGAGGGATCACGAGCACCTAGTGGCCGGGTTTTCGCCACTAAGGTGGAGGAGCAGCCTGCAGCACCAGATGACGTTGTGGCAGGTATTATTCTGATTAATGGCACTAGAGCTAGAGCTTTATTTGATACGCGTGCATCTCATTCATTCATTGGTGCATCCTTTGCAAGAACTCATGGCATCAAAATAGTGCATAATTACGACTATTTGTGGGTCAATGCGTCGGAGCATTCGTTCAGAGTGCACGAGGAGTGCTTGGCTTTTCCAGTTCAGATAGGTGAATGGATTACGCCAATTGATTTATTAGTGCTAGATAGAATGTGGGGCTTTGACGTAATCTTGGGGACCAATTGGCTCTCCAGGTATTATGCAGTCATAGATTGCAAGAGTAAGGTGATTACGTTTCGCGAGCCTAACCAAGAGGAGTTGGTGTATCGTGTGTGTAAAAACAAGTGCTTCGCGGCGACCATATCGGCGGCGAGGGCGAAGAAGATAATCAAGGGTGGATGTAAAGCCTATTTGGTGACCATGGTAGATTGTCACGCCCCGGGACCCAGCGGAAGCTCGCCCGGCGCGTACCCAGACCTGCCGTATGTCTAAAACATACAAGGCGTCTAAAACAAAACGATAAGTAAGACAATAAAAAGAACATCTAGAAGCATCAGAGCAACGTATATCCAGAAGCTACAATAAGGGTGAGGAATATAAAAGTAAATCCACTAAGTAAAAACATAAAGTGAATACAATAGGAATCCCAATACAAAAGCTAAACAAGTACATAGGTGTTCTCTCTATACATGGTACTCAAAACTCTCTCTCTCACAAAACCAAAAAGGAGAGAGTGACCACCTAGGAGCAACAGCAAGCTCCGCTATCTAGCTATGCGACTCCCTTGCCGCGATCCCGTGCCTCTGCCGGTGCCGAAGGCTCTGAAATAAAATCATAAAACAGGGAACGTGAGAACTATTGAATAATAGTTCCCAGTGGGCAATTACTGGCTTCAGTGAAATGCACTACTAGGCCCAAACTAAAAAGGGGTCAGTAAGCAGATGTAAACAAATACGATATGTACGACAAGTAAATAAGCATGAATATTTGCTACCACATGATATTTCTACTTAGCATAATTTAGCATAAGTAAGAAAAGCTATTCTCGTATGAATGTACCCAAGCATCGCTAGTATGATGTCCATAAGTCAAATAGTAAAGATGTCATTGTTTACTATTCTAATCAATGTCCACATGGCATGATGAATGCTCAAAATCAAATCTGAAGAGACCTGCCCGAAGGCTGTCTGGCCCTGAGACCCATCCGTAGGCTGTCTCGCCGGTGCCGAGCCTAATGGCCCCATGGTAGTCAACATCCCCACTCTAGGAATGAGCCTTTCCCACGGTAATCCACTTCGGCGCCCAATCCTGCACGGCGAATATTTATCGCGATGGCCATTTCCGGAGTGCCAGCTTGTAGGGAGCAACCCTCACAAGTATGTGCGAATGAGCACAATGGCAAGTAACAAAATATCTGTCTCAAGTACCAAGTCCTCATGTCTAACAACATGGAATACGTCACAACTCTCTCATAGGCCTATCTCTATGTCATTATATCTAAAACATGGAAGGTAGTAGATGTCCATGGCCTATCACTAAGTCAATACAATAGTCTCATATTGTGCTAGTCTAAGTGCCCATTTATGACACTTTCATTTACTAAGTCCAAAATTAACCCAAATATTCACAAATGCATAGTTGAGCCACTTTAAACATATGAAGCATGTTTCCAAACGACTAGTGTGAACACTACTCAAATGCATGTAACAATACCCAGAATGCTCTACTATATAGAGTGAAAATTTTCTTATACATAACACATGCATTTTAAGTGTTCTAAAATTTCCATAAATTCCATTTAGCATAGATTTGCATTTAAAATGGCGTTACGACGAGTATAGAAAGCATGGGGGCCATTTCACCCTGTTTTCATGAAGCCAAACCCACCACAACTCTTGCGCTCCTTCGTTTGCTCCAACGAAGGTGTCCACTAGACTCCTAACACCCTAAAGATGTAGGAATAAGGTTTAAACGAACCTTACGATCAACCCTAAGCTCAATCAAAAAGCAACATAGGCTAAGGTAGGGAAAACTCACCTCAAGTGAAGAAATCCTCTCTCAAGCTCCAAATGGGAGTTAGAGTTCTTCAAATCCAATCTAAATAAAGGTTCTAAATTCATCAATTGGGTCTCCAAGCCCTCAAATCAAAAGCCCCAAAAATAAACCCTAAATCTCAATTCTAGGGTTCCATCTAGCCAAATCTAGAAAAACATGTATCAAAAGGAGAATACATGCTACCAACCTCAAGGGGAGTCCCAAACCAAGCTCAAAATGCTAAAAGGTAGAAGATTGATCCTCCACGAAGCTTCAACCACGAGCTCCAAGCCACCAAGGTGAGAAATGAGGTTGAGGAAGATGCTCCAAGGTCTCCAAGCAAGCTCTCCTTCAACTCCTCCTTCTTATTCTCCCTCTTCTTCTCTTTCTAGAGGGTGTAGAGAGAATGTGAGGGAGAGAAATAAGGGTGAGAGGGAGAGGAAAGGCTCTATAAGCCTTCAAATGTAACAAAATTCACCTAGGTCCCTCAAAAAAGCAACCTGTCCACTGCCCGGGGCTGGGCAGTTTTCGGACTGAGGGACCGGTCTCCCTGACCTGGGACCGGTCTCTCAGCCTGCCCCGAAAATCCAACATTGCAGAACCGGTCTCTCCCCGCGTAGTCGCGCTCGGGGACCGGTCTCACCCGCCGGGGACCGGTTGCCTCAAGTCCTGCCGCAGCACTATTCTGAGGGGACCGGTCTCTTCTATCAGGGACCGGTCCCCGAGAGTGAAAACTCTCAGGACATTGCCAAACTCTAGAAATCGAATTTTTAGGTCGGAATACCCTCTACGACCTTCCAAAAAGTGTGGAAAAGTTCGGAATACATATCAAACGCTCGAACCCCGCAATTTGCAAAGGTCCAGTGTGCTACATAGATACTCAAAGGCCTATCACTATATCATCATGTCTAAAATATGGAATATAGTCGATGTCACAATGGCCTATCACTATGTCTCTATGTTGCAGTTTCACGGTTTACTAGTTCGGTGCCCCTTTATGGCACTTTTGTTCACTTTGTCCAAATATGAGTTAGGAGTTCAATAGTGCACAGTTCTAGTTCTTTTCATCATATGAGACATATTTTCGACTCGCAAGAAGAATACTTTTCATATGCATGCGTAATACACATATTGCTCTACTATATAGAGTTGAATTTTCATGATACATAGTACATGTATTTTAAGTATTCTAAAATTCATAAAAATTCTATCTAGCATGAATATGCATGCATCTCGATGAAACGACAAGGATAAAACACATAGGGGATATTTCTCCCCTGTTTCATGAAGTCAAACCCACCCTGACTCTCGCAACTCTTCGTTTCGCCGAACGAGGTTGCCCACTACTCTCCTAGCACCCTAAAGGTATAGAAAAGAGAGATACACGAACGTTACGAACAACCCATTGCTCAAACATTAAGCAACTCAAGGAAAGGCGAAGAAAACTCACCGAATGCGAAGAAACCTCTCTTGATCTCCAAAAGGGAGTTAGAGGCCCGCAAAACCAACATAAACAAAGGTTCTAATAAGATCAATTGGGCTTCAAAAGCCTCTAATCAAAAATCCCCATTATTAACCCTAATATGCTCATTCTAGAGTTTCAACACAAGAAATCCTCCAAATCATGAATCTAAAGGAAGAACCATGATACTAACCTCAAGGGAAGCTCCAATCAACACTTAAAGTGACCTAGGGTTGAAGGTTGATCCTCTATCAAGCTCCAATCCCGAAATCCAAGCTTCTCCCATGGTGGAATCCAACAAGAACCAAGGAAAAGCAAAGAGGATGAGATCAAAACTTGCTAAAATCCATAAAAAATGTCGAAGAAATCAAAGAGAGGAGGTCTCACCTTGATCTCCACAGGTTAGGGCTCAAAAGAGTACTCTAAGGGGGCTGGGGTGCTATATATAGAGTTGCAACAATTGCAAATACAACCCCCAACAAAACAACCTTTTTTCCAAAGTGTACCGGTACACGGAAAAGTGTACCGGTATAAGTCCGGCGTATGCGCGAAACCGAGGCTTGGGTTCGCAGAAAATTCCACTTGTATCGGTACAACCATCGAGTTGTCACCGGTACACTTTCTGTATCGGTACAACCATCAAGGTGTACCGGTACACAGCCCAGAAAAAGGCAACCCGACAGCAGCCTAAGTCTATCATTTTGGTGACCTTAGAGCTACTTTAAATATTACAATTTTTGGGATACGAGCCATAGGTCAGAACACTGTCAACGACCCTCCAGAATATCTGAAAAAATTCGGGATACTGATCAAACACTCGAACCCCGCAATTTGCAAAGGTCTAGTGTGTTACATTCACCCCTCCTGAAAAGGAGTTTCGTCCGCGAAACTCAAAAGTAACGCACTTCAAGACTCCATCTGGAAGAGATGGGGATAACGCTCCTACAAAGAGCTCTCAAGCTCCCACGTGGCCTCTCGCTTCTTGTGGTTGCTCCAAAGAACTTTCACATACGGAATATCCCGATTCCGCAGCTTCCGCACCTCGCAAGCCAAGATCCTCACGGGTTGCTCCTTAAAACTCAAATCATCCCGCAACTCTATAAGTGTAGCATCCAACACATGAGCCGGGTCGAAGATGTACTTTCGAAGGACCGATACATGAAAGACGTTGTGTACGCCCGATAGGTTCGGTGGTAGAGCAAGTCGATACGCTATCGGGTCTACACGCTCCAAGATCTCGTACGGTCCAATAAATCGGGGGCTCAACTTACCACGAATCTCAAATCTCCTGATCCCTCTGGTCGGCGAGACTTTCAAGAAAACATAGTCTCCAACTTGGAACTCCAAGTCTCGCCGTCGTCGATCGGCGTAGCTCCTCTGTCTACTCTGTGCCGTCAAAAGTCGCTCCCGAGCCATACGAACCTTATCCTCAGCTTCCCGGAGCACGTAAGGGCCTAAAGCCAACATCTCGCCAACTTCACTCCAATAAAGTGGCGATCTACATTTCCGTCTAGAAAGCGCTTCGAAGGGTGCCATCTTGATGCTTGCTTGATAACTGCTATTATAAGCAAACTCGACCATCGGTAGATGCTGCGACCATCCTCCCTGAAAGTCTATCACACATACTCGGAGCATATCCTCTAAGGTCTGTATAGTGCTGTCACGCCCCGGGGCCCAGCGGAAGCCCGCCCGACGCGTGCCCAGACCCGCTATATGTCTAAAACATATAAGGCATCTAGAATAAAACGATAAATAAAGCAATAAAAGGAGAACGCCTAGGAGTATCAGAGCATAGTACAACTAGAATCTATAACAAGGAAAGCGAAAAAAAAGGTCCAAAACCACTAAATAAAAGTCATAAGTAATACAAGAGACGTCCCAGAACAAGTGCTAAAAGAGTACATAGGTGGTCTTTATATATGGTACAAAAATCTCTCTCTCTCTACAACAAAAGAAAGAGTAAACCACCTAAGAGCAAGTAGCTCCCCGCTATCTAGCTAGGCGACACCCTTGCCGCGATCCCGTGCCTCCACCGGTGCTGAAGGCTCTGAAATACAACCATAAAACAGGGGGCGTGAGAACTATTAATTAATAGTTCCTAGTAGGCAATTACTGACTTCCGTGAAAAGCACGACTAGGCCCAAAAGAGCTAAATAGGTAAGTAAACAAGTAAAAGTGATATGAACGACGTGTAAATAAACATGTAAACTTGCTACCACATGATGTCTCTACTTAGCATGAATTTGCATAAGTAATGAAGCTACTGTAACATGTAAGTACATGAGTGTAACTAACATAATGTCCACAAGCTAAATAGTACAATGTCATTGTTTAATATTCTAGTCAATGTCCACTTGGCATGTCAACTACTTAAAATTTAAATCTTGTAAGACCCACCCGAAGGCTGTCTGGCCTGAAGACCCACCCGTAGGCTGTCTGGCTGGTGCCGTGCCTAATGGCCTCGTGGTAGTCAACATCCCCACTCTAGGAATGAGCCTTACCCACGACAATCCACTTCGGCGCCCAATCCCGCACGGCGAGTATGTATCGCGATGGCTATCTCCGGAGTGCCGGCTTGTAGGGAGCGACCCTCAGAGGCATGGGCGAATGAGCACAAAGGCAAGCATATATGTCTGTCTCAAGTCTCAAGTCATCATGTCTAAAACATGGAATATAGTAACTGTGTCGATGGCCTATCACTATATCATTATGTCGATAACACGGAATATAGTCGATGTCCAATGGCCTATCACTATGTCTCTATGTTGTAGTTTCATAGTTTACTAGCTCAAGTGCCCATTTATGGCACTTTTGTCCAACAAGTCCAAGCATGATTTTGGTGTTCATGAATACATAATTTAAGTCATTTTGAATAAAAAAGACAAGTTTCCTCATTGCTAACATGAATACTCTAACATGCATGCAAAAACCCCCAGAATGCTCTACTATATAGAGTGAAATTTTCATAAAACATAAGGCATGCATTTTAAGTATTCTAAAATTCATAGAAAGTCTATCTAGCATGAATATGCATGAATTTTAACGTTACGACGAATATAACACCCATAGAGGGCAATTTGCCCCGGTTTCATGAAGCCAAACCCACCGAAACTTCTCGAAACCCTTTGTTTGCTCCAACGAAGGTGTCCTGTCATGCCCCGGGACCGATACCAATTTGGCCCGACCCGAGCACGTCAAACAGACGCCGAACGGACAGGGTTTCCCCTATCCGCCCAAGGCTCATCACATGTACAAATTCAAACAAGAAATGCACTAGCGGAAACATACACAAACGGCTTACACGAGGGTAAGCAATAGCCATTAGTGAAAGAAAGGAAAACTAAATATCTACACAAGTAATATGATTCATTTTAGATCATATACATTGCAGCCATTTCTTACATTTAGGATTCTTTGCATTTCATTACATCATTTCATCATTTCTTTCTTACATCACATTTACCTCGAATACACATTACATTCTTTTCTTTACATTACTAATCATCATGTACAAAAGATGAACATAGGGTACTCTACTACAAAATGAAACCCAACTTTGGCGGCCTTTGACTAAGGCGCGATACCTTTACCTCGGTCACTCGTCGGCTCGCTTGGTCCCGGCTCTGTGGAAATAGTGGGGTGAGAACTACAACAAAGTTCCCAGTGGGTTCGGCCCCAACATCACCGACTTTCCCACTAGGACTAACTCAGGCATAATAGAAAGGATAAGTAAGATATAGTAACCAATCTATAACATGATGCTAATATGCCTGAACAAATAGCAAGAAATATGCTCAACATTAAATAAATGCAGGTTATGCATGTTCTTTATTCTTTTCACATTACTCTTTGTTCTTGTTCTTTGTACTTTGTTCTTTGCTCTTTGTTCTTTAATCTCAAGGCTAACCCGGGGGTTTCGCCACATTAACTTGCTTCACATTAAGTCCATCATCGCAGGAACTCACCCGCTAGGACCGTCCTTCGGGTTTACTCCAACCCGTGATGCATAACTCCGGAGCGCATCGCCCGAGGGGGAGCGACCGCCCTCGAGCACGGAACTCATAGCAAGTATGATCATATCCTTAACTCAAAGGATTATAAGTTCAATCTTGACTTTACACTAGCTCTAGTGTTCTTTACATCACTTTATGTTGCAAACTCATGCAATCACGTTCTTTACATTTCTTTTACTTTTGCTAACTCTAGCAATTATAATCTTTACATTCTTTACTTTTGGCTACCTCTAGCACTTCGTGTTCTTTACTCCCCACATTACTTTAACTTTAAACATTGTCATTTTCATCATTCTTTACATTACATTGGTTCTTTGCATCACACTAACTCTAGTGTCTCTTTACTTTACATTTCCAAATGCCACTCGATCTATGTCATAGTGTCACTCTGTTCTTTTGCTCACTTTGGGTGCTCACTTTTCTCTCATGCATACACATAGGGTTTTCGACATTCAGAAGGTTCTCATTCATCATATTATGCAAGTTGTACCCACAATCATGCATCATTACATTTTCATCATCACTTTACCCTAATATGCATTCAACAATATATAAATACATGTTCAAATGAATGATACATTAGGCATAGAGAGAAGTTCAATGAGTTTGAGAAGCACCACCCACCTCGTAGGCTTTCAAAGGTGCTCCGATGATTTTCTTGGGGTTTTTAGACTCTTCGTTCTTTACCTGCGGCATAACGAAGCCAAATTAGGCTTATTTGGCCATAACTTTACATCGGCTTTTCGTAACGTAAATCCGAGCGCACCAACGCGTCGGAAATACCCCCAATTAGGTTTTTGAAGGGTCAATTACACTTAGAAATCCCTATGAGCAAAAGCCCCAATTTGGGTGCCCTAGCTCCAATGTATATCAAAACCTAGGGTTTGATCTCTTTGGGAAGCAAAAGTAGCTTCACTATACTCTAAATAGTCCATTAGAACCATTCTTAGGCTTTCCAAAACCCTAGATTAGATTTCACCATTAGAGGTGGGTTGAAGCTCACCTTGAGCTCAATCATGGTTTTGATCTTTAAAGAAGCAAAAGGAAAGCTTCCAAGACTCTAAATACTCCATTAAAACCATTTCTAGGTTAATCCAAACCCTAGTTTGGAATTTAGCATGAGAAGGGGCAAAGCTTACCTCAAAGCTTGCTCCTTTTCCAAGCTAGAGAAGGAGAGGAGAGGCTTTCTTCTTCTCCTTGTCTTCTTCTTCACTTTCTTCCTCTTCTTTTCCTTGTCTTCTTCTTCTCCTTTGTCTTCTAGAGAGAGAGAGGGAGAGAAGAGAGTGGGAGGGGGGGTGAGAAATGAGAGAAATACCTCATTTGTCCCCATGCATATCTCTATGGGTTGCAAAATTGCAGCTAAACCCCTCAACTTTTACTCTTTCACACTGCCTGGACTGGCAGTTCGCGCAGCCGGGGACCGGTCTCTCCTTCAGGGACCGGTTCCCGAAGGGTCTCCCCGCGCAGCCAAAGCTGCTGTGCGCAGGGCAACCGGTCTCTCTTTGGGGGACCGGTCTCTCGGGGACCGGTCTCTCGGACAGGGATCGGTTCCCGAGAGCTACCTTCTCAGGACTTAGCCGATTTTTCGGCTGTCTCATTTCATACGCGTTCGGGAACCGGTCTCTCCCACCAGGGACCGGTCCCCGAGAGCTGAAAATCTGCAGTTTTGCAGAATTTGATTCTTTAGCTCTCGAAAACCTTCCACAACGCACTTTTGATCGTTTTAACACCTTCGGACTTTCCGAAGCGTACCATCCTCGCACTTTGGTCAATTTGACTAAAGTTCGATATTTATTTCCCGAATTTTCGGTATATTACATTCTCCACCCCTTAAAATAATTTCGTCCGCGAAATTACGCATACCTTAACTCGTCGACTCAAACAGATGCGGATATTCTCACCGCATGGTTTCTTCGAGCTCCCAAGTGGCTTCTCGCACAGCATGGTTGCTCCATTGGACTTTTACATACGGAATCTTGCGACTTCGCAACTTCTTCACTTCTCTATCGAGGATGCACACCGGGTACTCCTCGTAGGACATATCCTCACGTAGCTCCACGGGCTCGTACTCCAATACATGTGTCGAGTTGCGAATATACTTTCGAAGGTTGGACACATGAAACACGTTGTGAACTCCCGCGAGTTTCGGTGGTAGTGCGAGCTTATACGCCACCGCACCCACACGCTCTAATATCTCAAACGGTCCGACATAACGGGGACTTAGCTTCCCACGGACCCCGAATCGTTTGACTCCTCGCATCGGCGATACTCTCAAGAATACACGGTCTCCAACCGCGAACTCTAAATCCTTTCTCCTCTTGTCGGCATAACTCTTTTGCCGAGATTGCGCTGCCGCTAATCGTTGACGAGCAAGGCGAACTTTCTCTTCCGCCTCCCGCACTACATCCGGGCCAAGAGCCGCTCTCTCGCCCACGTCGCTCCAATAGATAGGAGAACGACACTTGCGTCCATATAGTGCCTCAAATGGCGCCATTGCGATACTTTCTTGATAGCTATTGTTATAGGCGAACTCCGCCATCGGCAAGAAATCATGCCATCCTCCTTTGTAATCTAGCACGCACGCTCGAAGCAAGTCCTCGAGGATTTGTATCGTCCGCTCTGACTGTCCATCACTCTGAGGATGGAACGCCGTGCTAAAATCGAGCCGCGTGCCTAGCGCGTCCTGCAAACTCTTCCAAAAGTGGGATGTGAACCGGGGGTCGCGATACGACACGATCGACACCGGAACCCCATGAAGTCTCACAATCTCGTGGAGATAAGCTTGAGCTAACTTGTCTCCCGACCACGTAGTATGTATCGGCAAGAAGTGTGCCGACTTTGTCAATCGATCCACTATCACCCATATTGCATCATGCCCGCCTTGTGATCGAGGCAAACCGGTAACAAAGTCCATTGCTATATCTTCCCATTTCCAAATGGGTATTGGTAGACTTTGTAGCTTTCCTGCTGGAAATCGGCGCTCGGCTTTCACTTGTTGGCACGTTAAACATTGCGCCACAAACTCCCCAATATCTCTTTTCATACCCGGCCACCAATAATGGTCTTTCAAGTCCTTGTACATTTTAGTGCCGCTGGGGTGTATACTATAGAGAGATTGATGCGCCTCTTGCATGATCGCCCTTCGCAACTCATCATCTTTAGGCACACACCATCGATTTCGAAATCGAAGTGCGCCATCATCTCCAATGCCAAAGTCTTCGGCATTGCCATTCTCAACTTCACTCCGCACCTTCTAAAGATAAGGATCCGAAGCTTGGAGATCCTTGATTCTTTCTAATAGGGTCGGTTGCACAACCAATGCGGTAAGTGTAGCCGGCACTCCCGGCGCTACCACTTCCAACCCGAATCGTTGCATTTCCTTTTGCAATAGCGGTTGAGGCGTAATTGCCGTCGCTAAGTTCTCCGCCGATTTTCTACTTAGAGCATCGGCCACGACATTAGCTTTTCCAGGGTGGTATAGTATAGTGACATCATAGTCCTTCAACAATTCCAACCACCACTGCTGTCGCATGTTCAACTCTTTCTGGGTGAACAAGTACTTCAGACTCTTGTGATCGGTGTATACCTCACAATGTTCACCATACAAGTAATGCCTCCAAAGCTTTAGCGCGAAGATCACCGCAGCTAACTCGAGGTCATGAATTGGGTAGTTCTTCTCATAACTCTTTAACTGGCGCGATGCATAAGCAATGACTCGCCCATTTTGCATTAATACACACCCGAGACCAACATACGAGGCATCACTGTACACTACAAAGGTCTCTCCCGGAGTTGGCAAGGCAAGCACCGGGGTCGACGTCAATCTGCTCTTTAACTCCTCGAAGCTTCGATCGCAATCGTCGCTCCACACGTATCTTACTCCTTTATGCGTAAGGCGCGTTAGTGGAGTGGTTATTTTGGCGAACCCCTCCACGAACCGCCGATAGTAGCCCGCCAGTCCAAGAAAACTGCGGATCTCCGCTACATTCATCGGGCGAGGCCAATCCTTGATCGCCTCTACTTTCTTCGGGTCCACTGACACTCCGTCGCCCGATACCACATGACCTAAGAATGTGACCTCCTTCAGCCAAAAGTCACATTTCTTTAACTTTGCATAGAGCTTCTCTTGTCTGAGTATCTGCAACACCGCTCTCAGATGCTCTTCATGCTCCTCTTCGCTTTTTGAGTAAACCAACACGTCGTCTATGAACACCACGACGCATCGATCCAACAATGGCCTAAAGACTCGGTTCATCAAGTTCATAAATGCTGCCGGGGCGTTAGTAAGCCCAAACGGCATTACCGTGAACTCATAATGGCCATACCGCGTACGGTACGCCGTTTTGTGCACATCCTTCGGCCTGATCTTTAATTGATGATACCCCGATTGGAGATCAATCTTCGAATACACCTCGGACCCTTGCAACTGAGCGAATAGATCGTCAATCCTCGGCAACGGGTACTTGTTCTTTATCGTTACTTTGTTCAACTCGCGATAATCTACGCAGAATCGAAGTGTGCCATCCTTTTTCTTCACAAATAGCACCGGAGCTCCCAACGGTGACACACTCGGCCTCACGAAGCCCTTATCGAGCAAGTCTTGTAGTTGACTTTTAGCTCCTTTAGCTCCACCGGGTGCCATTCTATACGGAAGCCTCTCGAATGGTTCGCCCGGAATCAATCAATAACACATTAACTTCTCGGTCCCGGTGGAGTCCTGGTAACTCCGCCGAAACACATCCGGAAACTCGCACCACTACTCAATACTTCCTAACTCTGGGTACTCCTTTCGAGCATCCACCATGGTTGCCAAATAGGCCTTACACCCTCCTTTGATCATTCTCTTCGCCCTCACAGACGATATAGTCGCCGCGAAGCGCCTACTTTTGCACGCTTGGTAGACTAACTCTTCTTGATTAGGCTCACGAAAAGTGATCACCTTGCTTTCACAATCTATCACCGCATAGTACTTGGAGAGCCAGTTGGTTCCCAAGATAACATCGAATCCCCACATCTGATCTAGCACTAGCAGATCAATCGGCATAATCCAATCGCCTATTTGCACTGGACACGCCAAACACTCGTTGTGAACACTGAATGAATGTTCTGGGGCATTTACCCACCAGTAATCCTCATTATACACCATCTCTATACCATGTGTTTTAGCAAATGATGTGCTAATAAACGAATGAGATGCGCCTGTATCAAATACTGCTCTAGCTCTAGTGCCTTTAATCACAATTATACCTGCCACGACGTCGTCGGGTGCTGCAGGTTGCTGCTCCTCCACCTGAGCGGCAAAAACTCGACTGCTAGGCGACCTCGATCCCTTCGGCTGACGCAGTGATGACGCGCGCCCAGCCGACATCGCTGGTGGCAACCCCGCAAGCTGTCTCGGGGTAGACGGTGCTGATGCCGCCGTCGGCGCAGACGACGTCCACGACGGGCACTCCCGGATAAGATGTCCCGGTTGGCCGCACTTGAAATATTTGCCGTCTCGCTGCGGGCAAGTCGACACCTTATGTTCTCCACTACATATAACACATCGAGGTGGTCTCCAATTCCTCGACTGCTGTCGGGGATACCGAGGGGGTTTCTTAGTATTTGGCCGGCCCCCGGCACCGCCCGCCGTCCTCTTCTTGCCCTTGTCCCTCAACTCGGCAATAGCTTCTCGCTCTTCACGTACATGGGCGCTACCGTGCTCCGCCCACAAGGCTCTATCGAAGACCTCCGCAAAGGTCGACAACTTCAGAATCTACACATTTTCATAAATCCGGGGTTGGAGCCCTCGCAAGAACCAATCCGCCCGGTCCCGATCATCACGAACAACGTCGGGAACGCAATCAATAATGTGGGAGAATTCTTGCTCGTACTCTCCCACCGATCGATCGCCCTGTCTCAACTTGCGGAACTTTTCCTGTAGCTTCCGCTTCATCGTGTCGGGGAAGTAGTTCGCGAACACCGCTCTCTTGAACTCTTCCCAAAGCATAAGCGGAAGATCGGTAGGACGATCCCGCTTCACTCGCTTCCACCACACCTTTGTCGCTTTCTCAAGACAATGGGTGGCAAGGTACACTTTGTCTTTCTCCGAGGTATTTAGGTCCTCGAAGAGTGTCTTCATCGAGTCGATCCACGACTCCACAACCGCTGGCTCCACCAAACCGTCCTCGAAGGTAGGTGGGTCGAACTTCTTGAACTGAATGAGAGCTGCCAAAATGTGCTCTCGCTCCGCATCGACTGCCGCGCTATCGGGATTCGAAGTTCCCAACCTGGCCGGTACTATCGTAACTGGAACAGCCGCTGCTGCCGCCGCTCCCTCAACAACACTCGGCACTACCACAGGGGGCGCGACATGCTCGACACCCGCCTGGGCCGCCGCCGCCTGCTGGCGCTCCAAGGTCTCCTAGAGCCGCTGAATCTGTTCCCCTTGGCGTTGAACAGACTCCGCTTGTTGCCGCACTATGCCAATAAGCGCGGCCATTTGTTCCCTAAGCTCTCCGTCCCCACTTGCTCCGGATTGCTCGGGCACTGCATCCATTTCCTCCGGCATCGACCTTGCCTGCGATCGATGTCGAGGTGCCATTGCTTCCTGAAAAGAAGCAACTCGCATTAGTCACTTGACCAACATTACTTGACCATACCCAATTAGGCGAAAGCAACATACACATTCATCCTTGCCTCAAGCGTCATGTCGTCGGCCGCCCGACACAACACTAGAAGTAGAGGATAAACGAAAATTAAACTTAGCCTCTAATCACATTAGAGACGTCCTTACTTAACCCAAT